>NC_053156.1:172145384-172252884 GCF_016835505.1 Polypterus senegalus
CCCTTCTGCTTTCCATCTGTCTGTAGTACAAAAGCTGCCTGTTTATGGTGCCTTTTAAGGTTACTGTTTATTGGCTTTAGTTGTACTTCTGGTATTTTGTGACACCTGGTAATAGCTATTGCTTTGTCAACTGGTAGCTCAAACTCATTACTCAGCAGTTCTTTAAAGGTCTTGGAAAAGACACCTTTTTATAATTATTATTTTTAACTATGAACATTTCTGCCTATTTGCTTGGACTCAGCAGTCTTTATTGCTTTTATAGTACAATTTCTCAGTCCCTTTGGAGGAGACCTTTAGCTACTCATCAGCATTGTTTCACAGGAGTCGATGACTGAATGTACTGTAACACCAAGTTATGATTATACAGTATCCTTCAAATTATTGCATTTAAAATGAAGGATTATTACATTAAAAATAAAGTGGGGGCTTTAATAATAACAAATCATGGTTGTTGGCAAGCAAGTCTTGAAAATATATACACTGTTTGTATCTATATCTGTATATACATACATATATATTATTAATATACACTGTATATAAGAGCTGTTTGAAATGTTAATTCTGATTAATTTCAACATGTCCCTTGATTAATCACTTATTGCAATGTCCAGTAGTGCCCTGTGAATGTGACTGTTGTTCAATTTCTTAACTACTCAAACTTCAAACACTTGTGCCTTTCATTAAATTTCTTGGCATGTGACACAATTATCCCATGGGAAGATCATGGATAAGAGTGATAAGACTTTGCTGAATAAGGTGTTTTAGTTGTGTATCTTCTTCTAAATCTAGAGGTCTGCACTCTTTTGAGATTTATTTTCAAATAAGTAACAATAGTTAATGGTTTAGATTTTATTTCATTTACGGACATAAGTTGAATTGTACTTTGACAGATTGTAGTCTGCTACAGATTCTGCTGCCTAACATTAGAGGTTTTAACAGCTGAATCATGCACATTTTTACTCTTATGTAATAAGCCAAGGACATTGAACGTATGTGATTATTTAAATTTGCCCACTTTAAGTTTGTAAATATCTATACTTTTGTACTTTGAACTGTCAAAAGAAAGCATCATAAATTTAATGTTTCTCAGCCCTCATTAATGGGATAGCTTAGAGAGGTTTCCAAAAATTACATGGCCTGCCAAAATGTGGTACCATCTGGTTAGGTTTCCATAACCCCAACACTGCCCAACTACAGTATAAATGCAAGGAGAGCATGTTGCTGGATCTCAGTAACTGCTAACAGTAGTCACACTGCATGATTTTCATAATATTAGAGCTATTAATCAAAGTAAATGCTTAATTACAGCAGACTATTGACACATACATTACTAGGCCAGAGGTTTTCAGCCTTTTTTCTTGTTGTAGCACCTCTAGTAATTGAAATATTTTGAAGTATCTCCATTTTTTTTTTGTCTTCAGTACTCCCACCGCCACCCCGATATTGTATTTGGGGATTTTAACATTTGATTACAGTTTTTTTGTGTGGATGTGTATGTCTTTTAGATTTTCTTATGCACGTTATTTTTTTGTGAATTATTTTTTCATGTAAGAACAGTAGCATGGTTTTTTTAAGGAGTAAAAATTAGCCTAAATTTCCATATTTCTAATTTACGAAAATTAGAGTTACAAAATAAGTCCAGATAAAAAAGCAGAAAAATAACTCAACATATGACTCCAGGTCAGCAAAGAAAGGAAAATAACTCCTAGTCGGTTGTGAAGGTTGAGTGCCTTTATGTTTTAGGGGTTCAGTGTTGGGCTCTAGTTCTGCTTCTAACTTGAGCCTATTTTTGTTTTTAATTTTAAAGGTAGGATGAAGGTTACCAAACATTGGAAACTCTGGCAAAACTAATAGCTTTCCACTGTTAATTATTAATACTAAAGTGAAATGTATGTTCATTGTATATTATTCCTACCTTATTTTTCCACTTTATAAAAATGATGATACAAAAACAAGCTCACCAGAATTAAAAAATCATACAACACTGGCACACCAGGGACCTCATGTATAACGCCTTGTGTAGAAGCTACACTAAATCATGGCGTAAAGACAAAAGTGGAAATGTGCATACGCACAAACAAATTCAGAAGCACAAAACTGTGCATACGCCAACTTTCATGCACTTCCGCTCCATAAATCCCGATCAGCGTGAAATGTAATGCACATGCATGTGCCTGCAGCTCCATCTCGAATCCTCCCAGTGGTTCACATATCTGAATATGTAAATCAGTATAAATAGTCATTTCAGTTGAGCGTTTTGTTAAAAGACAATGGCAAAAGCATGTACAGAAAAGAAGAATTTCACCAAATGTGAAGTATAGGTCCTACTCAGTGAAGTGGAGGCAAGGAAAAACTTGCGCTTTGGCGGTTTAGACAGTGGTATGAGCAACAGAAGTAACTTGATGGAATGACACTCAAAAGTTCAAGTTCAGAAAGTCACACAATGCCCGAAATAAAAAAGAAAAGAAAGTTGACATGGAAATGTGAGTTGTAGCTTAAAGACACAGTGAAGAAAAAAAAGTGTGAAATGTCGGCTTTAAGCTTGAAATTTCCACGTTAAAGTAGGTCATCTTAAACTTCATCTTAAAAACAATGTTTAATTTACTAGAGTTTCTCAGTCCCTTCGAAACGAAAGAAGCATGTTAAATGATTCATATCCTATGTGTTCTATGTGTGTAAGTCACTATGTGCTTCTTAAATGGACTTTCTCTTCTTCAGACAGGAGTGCACAGCCACTGATCGCCACATAGAATACATTACATTCATGATATTAAAGCTCTCTAAACATTTTAACATACTAAGATGTATACTTCATATCATTTTCTTCATGAAATGCATTAAAGCATGTGTTAAACATGGAGGCACAGTGGTGTAGCGGTAGTGATGAGCTGGTGCCCCATCCAGGGATTGTTCCTGCTTTCTTCAAGATGCTTGCTGGGACATGCACGACCCTCGATGGAATAATTTATTACAGCAGTACTGTGTCTGTCAAACATACCAATCCCCCAACTCCTGATCTTCCATTTTCTTTCTCCACGTAACCAATCGCCACAATGTAAGCTCTGTAATAAAATTAAAACCAGCTGTACGCTTTGAACGCCGATCCTTCAAAACTTTTAAGGAACACTAAAAAGTCTTTGTAATACATGTTTAATTATTCTATCCATCCAGTGTTGCTCCAGTCCCAGTAAGCATACATCGTAAAGCAGGAACATTCCTTGGATGGGGTGCCAGCTAATCGCTACCACTGTGCCATCGTGCCCCCACATGAATAATTATTAACAGTATACATTATTTAAATGAAGTTAACAACTTATCTGTAAAATGTAATATATATACTGTACTTTAATGCATTTCATCATAAAAATGATATCAAGTATACATCCTAGTATTCTAACATCACACAGTGCCAAGAGGATAACTCTTACATATCTGAATTGATTTGAATTCCTTTATTGTTATTGTTTGATACAATGAGATTCAATATGCAAATCTTTTATAAACTTATTTTCCTATAAAATGATATAAATAACAATAATATGATAAATAACAATGAAAAATATATAGTATGAAAGTATAAGTACGATATACATGTTAATATAGTGCAGATAGTGCAAATGGTTCATAAAGTGGCTCAGGTTATGCACTATTACAGTTGTTTTGCAAGTTTACAGTGAGGTACTTGTAATTTTAAGAACTAACAGTTTTACCTGGAGCCCTTGAGTGCATTTATAGCTGTTGGGATGAAACTGTTTGTGAGGGAAAAGCTTTGAAGTGTTTGCCAAAAGGGAGACGTTCAGATAGACTATGTGTGTGGCTGAGTGGAATTCATGCAGATGCTGGTGACTTTCCTAAGACAGCATGTGCTATAAATGTCATCCAGTTCTTTCTGATCAGCTATTGTACAGCAGTGATTCCACACACAGATACGATGGATTAAAATACTCTTGAGTGGTGCAGTGAGAGTGACAACTTTGAAGAGGCTATGATATTTGTAATAGTTTGGCCATTGCATGCATCCTTTTAGTGGTTACAATCAAGTTCCTTAAATTTGTAATGGATACGCAATTCATTTCAATATATTTGATAAATCCTGCATCACTGATGTGAATCTGAAAAAAGGGAGACCACACAGAAACAGTAGTACTGCTTTGATCCTGGGTGCCTCTAGTTTGCAAAACCGTACAGAATCTTCGATACGCAAGGGTAAAGACTGCCGTGAAAATGTGTGTGGCTTTACGCCACGTTTAGTTTTTATACATCTCAAATTGTGCATGGAAATGGGTGTATTGAACATTTTTGTGTGCCTGCACTGATTATACATGAGACCCCAGGTCTGAGGGAGAAAGAGACTAGACAGGTGCTCTCTTCAGCCTGCTCGTGTTGTGGTAAAGGCAGCACTCACCTGAGATGCTCACTTTCACAGAAGTCCATCAACATTTGTGCAAATTGCAGAAGCAACAGAGAGCTGTGACCTTGGAGCCAATGTGAGCTTTGAAAGACTTTGATTTGAAAAGATGGGAGTGGAGTGGAGTGTCGCAGCAGGAATATCATGAGGCGGAGCAGTAGAGTCAAACCACAGATGAGCATGGAAATTTGTGTTTGGCCATTGTGTTTATGTACAAAGTGTATGTATGTATGTGTGTGTGTTTGTTTGTTTGTTTGTTTGTTTGTTTTCCCTCACATACCAATGAGCAGCTGTTTCTGTTCTGTACTGTGCTGCTGTTGTGCATAACTACATAGATATATATCACCATTGAAAAACATTTTCAGTTACCTGTCTGTGTATTTAAAAACTAGGCAATTCAAAGACAAACTTTGATATTGGAATTGATGTGCCTCCTTGCCTGTGCTGTAGCCCTCAGTTTGAAAACCATTGGCTTGTTCAGCAAAGGGTGTCAATTAACACGATTAAGGACAAATACCTTTTAAAATTAATTGTGTGCATTAACACATTAACTTCGAAAGCCTAAAATATATATTAATGCAGAAACCTGAATGCATTTCCTTATGTGAATTGGTAGATACTTTATTAATCCCAAGGGGAAATTCATATACTCCAGCAGCAGCATACTGATAAAAAAAAATATTAAAATAAAGAGTGATAAAAATGCAGACAAAAGGTAAAACAGACAGTAACTTTGAATAATGTTAATGTTTACCCCCTGGGTGGAATTGAAGAGTCGCATAGTGTGGGGGAGGACCGATCTCCTCAGTCTGTCAGTGGACAAGGACAGTGACAACAGTCTGTTGCTGAAGCTGCTCCTCTGTCTGGAGATGATACTGTTCAGAGGATGCAGTAGATTCTCCATGATTGACAGGAGCCTGCTCAGTGCCCAACTGTCCAGCTCCATGCCTACAACAGAGCCTGCCTTCCTCACCAGTTTGTCAAGGCGTAAGGCGTCTGTCTCCCCAGCACACTACCGCATAGAAGAGGGCACTCGCCACAGCCATCTGATAGAACATCTGCAGCATCTTATTGCAGATGTTGAACGACGCCAGTCTTCTAAGGAAGTAAAGTCGGCTCTGTCCTTTCTTGCACAAAGCATCAGTATTGGCAGTCCAGTCCAATTTATCATCCAGCTGCACTCCCAGGTATTTATAGGTCTGCACACAGTCGCCTTTGATAATCACGGGGTCCAGGAGGAGCCTGGGTCTCCTAAAATCCACCACCAGCTCCTTGGATTTGCTGGTGTTCAGATGTAAGTGGTTTGAGTCGCACCATTTAACAAAGTCCTTGATTAGGTTCCTATACTCCTCCTCCTGCCCACTCCTGATGCAGCCCATGATAGCAGTGTTGTCAGCGAACTTTTGCACGTGACTGGACTTGGAGTTGCATTGGAAGTCCGATGTATATAGGCTGAACAGGACCGGAGAAAGTACAGTCCCCTGTGGCACTCCTGTGTTGTTGACCACAATGTCAGACCTGCAGTTCCCAAGGCGCACATACTGAGGTCTGTCTGTCCACGATCCATACCACCAGGTATGAATCTACTCCCATCTCTGTAAGATTGTCCCTAAGGAGCAGAGGTTGGATGGTACTGAAGGCACTAGAGAAGTCAAGAAACATAATATTTGTATGTATAACATAACATAGTATGTGGAGGAAAAGTAGGTCATATTAAAGATAATTACTGCTTGCGTTTGGCTACAGCGGTTTATTAATCCTTTTGCTATGTATTTTGTTAGTGCTCAGGATATCACCTTATTTAGAGAGCATGATACAATTCATATTCCCTACACTTCTCACATGGATACATGCTCTGTCATTTGGGTCCCATCATTAATAGTTATGGAGTCCAGAATATAATTTGCTTTGCCTCAACATTTGTTGTGCTAAACAAGATAGACTGAATTATATAAATGCATTTAGATTCTTGACTGCAAAGTGAAATTACAGTGTTTACTGCTGATTGTCAAGATCATCATTTTTATATCTCTCTTTGGCATGTTCTCCTTTCCCTCTATCATCAGAAATTGTTATAAACTAGATTTGTAAAAATACATGAAAAAAACTGTATACTCTATAGTCAATTTTGAGTAATACATCCCTCTTTTTTGAAGCATTTCTTTAAATGGCCTCCAAACTGGGAAAGGGAAAACAAATTCAAGGCCAAGCATCACATTCTGGGAAATTTTAGAAGTATTAAGTCTATTTCTAAGAAAAATAATTGCTGCTGTTTGCACCTCAATTTGGTGTTACAGCCATTATCAATTAATATACAATGATTTTGAAAATCAGTGAAATTGTTTTTTCCTTCTCTGTTTGTTAGCCAGAGGTATTTCTTCAATCTATTAATCCCTTTCCTGGTACAGGTTTTGCAGGGTTGTATACCGAATAATGTCAGCAGCCAGGCAGGACTCAATTTTGGATGCGAATCACTGGATACAATTATGTCCACCCAGACAGAAAGGGAACTGGAAAAACTGGGGCGGTTATTGCACATGGAGAGCATATATACATCATCTTGACGGTGTTCAAAACAGAAATTGATCTGAAGTCCCTGGAGCCAGTTAACAGCAGTATTAATCCCAGTGTCTTAATGTACTTTAAAAAAAATAAATAAACAAAGATACCATTTTTAATGCATTGTGTATAATTAAGTAATGCCTTCACCTGCTCCTTCAGGCTTTCTTAATTTGCACTTTTGTTCTTTCGGTTCTCGTCATTCTTTTTCTTTCCGCTTCTCTTGTCCAACTCCCATTTACATACCTCTGTGGATGCACTGACTTTAACACAGACTGCATGATGACAAAGATGCAATCAAGACAGACCACACTCTCACATGCAGTTGTGCCTTGATCAATTCATGAACTCCATGCAGCTGCACGAGCCCGCACACCCACGGAGCTTAAGCCAGCCACTTATTTATTTTTTTAATCGAAATGACCACTTGCCGCTTAGCTTAGCTGCTGCTTACTACAATATGTTTTTCTAATTCTTTGCTCATCATACTGAAGCTATTTTTCCTCCAAGTAAAAAAGAAACATTAATTGACACACAAATAATCGACTTTTTTAAAATAAGGTGTCAATTAGATGGATGACTTCTTTCATAAAATGATTACTTTTCACACAGTCCAATTAAGTAGCTTTCAGTATTCTTTCCACAGAAGAAAATAATTAATTTGACTTCTTAATCTCTTTCATTTCTGTTTCCCAGTTTAAATGACTTTTTTCACACTGTCAAACAACCCAGATGATATAAATGACCGTATGGTTCTAGTTGATGTCGCTTCAGTTTAGTCTTCATTGCTCAGCCCCAAGTCAACACAACTGGTTCACAATATTTTGGCATTTCACAACAGTTGATCTAAAACTAATTTAATTTTATAACAATTAGAATTTGTTTTCTAGATTATCAGAATTCAGTTAAATCTGCATGTGCCAAATTATAATATCTTGACCACAAATGGTTGAACTTGTTGAACAAGATTTGTATTACTTATTTTTTAAATGTTAAGCAAAGATCAGTTCTATCTGTGTCAGGTATATAATCTGGTTTCCAAAACACACCCTCAAAATTAAGAACCTATAGTCAGTGTCAAAAAGAAAAGAGGAAAGACCCATGTTGTGATGGTGAAACTTGCCCAAAAACTGAAATAAGTAGTAGAGTTAGACTTAACGGGATGTGTTAAAAACGGTTCAATAACTTGTCCACAAGAAACCACATACTTGTTCCTGTGTGCTGAATGGCTCAGTGACGGAGCGTTGAATTCGATTCCACGGCGTTAACCAGGAAGTCTCGTCTCGCTCATTCAGCATCAACGTGTTTCGCTGTGTAAAGAGTTTAACTTTTGTGCTCTTTTGTGTTTATCTTTGTGCGTAGTCAAGCCCTTCATTATGGCTCCAAAACGATCTGCTCCTGCTACTGCTTCAGGGGCTGTGCCCAAGCGCCAACGGAAGATGTTAACGATTGCTGAAAAGGTAAACGTTTTGGATATGTTGAAGGAATGGAAAAGCTACACCGCTGTAGGACGCCATTACGGCATTAATGAGGCTACGATTCTTTTCATTTAAAAAGTAGGAAAGGAATATAAGATCTACAACCGTAGGGTGCAGGGTGCAAAACGAGTTGTAAGTGAATGTAATAAGGCAGTAGTCTGGATGGAATCTGCTTTAAGGATTTGGATTGAAGACTGCCGGATAAACAACAACGGTGGTGCTACACAGTCGCCTGAAGAGGCTCCTTTAGAAGAGCTGTAACGCTCTCCTTTGTTGTGCAGTAAAACTAAACTCATCGTTATCGGACAAGTCATCGTGTCATTGTTGGTGAGTAACCATAATTCATTTTCTACTTACAGTACTTAGTACATGTACGTACGTTTAGTGTCATTGTACACACATCTACTGTATACAATTTTTCTTTCATTGTACATATTTATTGCTGGTGGCCTGTCTATCGTAATGGCTGTAACATATGTGATATCGGAGACGCTTGATATCTTTAAAATAATATTTAGGTTTTACTGTATATAAACAGTGTGTTTACATACATAATTTCAATGAATCTTACCTAATATCGAAGAGAATACAAAGGGTTTATGCTCTATAACTGTGCGGGGAATATTTATAAACAGTGTGGGAGAGTTTATAAGGGCTTAAAACATATAAAAAATAACCATACAAGCAAATGTTTTCTACTTCGCAGATTTTCATCTATCGCGGGGGGGTCTGGAACGCAACCCCCGCAATCGAGGAGGTATTACTGTACATATTTATATATATGTATGTATATGTGTGTGTGTATATCAAACACTGATACAATCATTATATGAACCATACATAAAGGGGGTCTTTAAAAAAACTAACAGTCATTTCAGGTTGTATGTAACACTATAAAATTTTGCTGAATCAGAAGTCATTAAAATGATCCGGCACATGGCTCTTGAGTTTGACACCGCAGCATAAATAAAAATAGATTTTAAACAGTATGTGTTAGGCTTAATCTTTCAAGATATTTTGTCATCTTCAAATTGCATCTAATTAAAGCGAACACTACATCAGTCTGCCTTTAGGATTACTCTTATCACTAAAGCAATTGAGTTGTCCCTTTACTGTCACTTGGTTCCTCTGTGCTTACAGGGCCCAAAGCAGTTTCATTAAATAATATGTGAAGTGTAGAACTGCTAGTACTTGATTTGGTTGGGCCTTATTAGCAACAAGATCAGTTTCTGTCTCTGTAGTGGGTTATACATTATGATATGATTTTAAATGATTCTGGCAAAGTGTTTCCTGACTTGAATACAATTTTTGTGATTTCTAATGATACAGTACAGTATATCATTTTTTCCACCCCTTCATTTTCAGACCAAATCTATCACAAGGTTACAGAGAACTGGAGTTTGTCCTACTGGAGCCAATTTTTTCTTCAAGGCTGTAGGACCTGTTTTAGATATATTCTGTTAAGAAAGAATATATTTTCAGCAAAACTGTGCTGTTATTTACTTTACAGGATTGGTGCTGTGGTATTACTGTGGGATTTTTGTGGTGTAATGTCATTGACATAACAAAATAACTACTGTACCTAGTTGGCGTTCACACTTGCTGCTAATGCAGTCAGTCTCTTCAAGCGTTTCACTGCATCCTTGTCATTGAGATCACTACCTTTGCCCTTTTATCTTTGCTCTTGGTTTTTTAGCACATGTTTCAAAAAGAGCCTTTAAGACATACGTTTGCATCAGCCCTTTTTCTGCTTCATTTTACTTTTCTTGCATTCACTGTCAGAATTTTTCCTTCTCTCTGCATCTGCTTGTCTGTTTGCTGCAGCTTACTTTATTTCTAGGTTGGTTAAGGTTATTCCACATTCCAAAATAACTTTTTAACTGGCATTAGATGATGTAGTTAAGTTTTGAAAACTTTTTCTAATCTCTTATTAATTTTAGATTTTGTTAATTAAAGCAAGAGTTTTATGTGTTACTTTATTACAATATTTAAACATGTTTGAATTAAAAAATTGTATGTGAATGTATGGAGAGATTGCAGATTGGGAGTGTATTGTATAGAACAGGACCTCACCACCTCCCTTAAGATGGCTCTATATATGCTTGTCAAGTTCAAAATAGGCACCTTCATTCGTATGGGTGATATGAGGCTTGCAGTGGAATTGCACCCTGCTTAACTTTGTGTCCTTCCTTGTGTCCAGGGCTGCCAGGAAGGTCTCTGTTATACTGAATTGAGAGTGTTATATTTGATAAGTGAAAATTAGTTACTTGTTTTACCTTGTCTGTACTTGAGAAAATGCTAACTTATTGTTTTTACTGCAGAATCCACATTTACCCTTCTCTATTTTGACTTTTTATAATGTTTCTTTGATAAGCCCTTTCTGAGGTAGATGAAGAGATGGAATTGATACAGTGTTTTTTATTAATCAATTACTGGAACTTTAAGTGAGCTGAAATATCTTAACAACAAATTAGCTTCATTCAATTTAGAGGTAATACAATTACTTTTCTTTGTGAAAGATTGCCCTGGTCTTTGCAAAGCTTGAAATATGTTTTCTGCTATTTATTATCACAGAGCAATCATAGAATAATGGATATTTATTAATGCTTCAGGTCATCAGCAGCATGATTGCTCATTTGGCTGGGGGGTTCATTGTCCGAATCACACTGTTCTCAAATCCTCCTCAGAACATTCTAAATCATTAACTTCAGCAATTTCTGTTTATATGTAGACTTTTGGATGCTAATCATGCTAGCTGTTGGCAAGACAAAATTGGGAAGAAAACAAGAAAAAGACTTGTTTTTCTTTTTGGCCTAACGCAGCATTTACATATTTCAAGTATTGTAGCCACAGTTTTTCTAGATGCATAATCTCGGCCAGCGTATTCTATTGTCGTATTAAACTGTTTTCTTTCCCCATCTAACAAGTGAAAGTCTTATCCTAAGCCTATTATTGTTAATCCTTACAATCATTTTGTCCCAGTGTCTAGAATATTCTGGATAGGGCTAGAGTTTAATTATACACATTTGATGGCATTGTGTAGGTTAATTGGTAAGATGTGTGTTATCATTTAAGTGATTTTTAGTATTAATCACTATGATGAAGCAGATTATAATTTTTCAAGGATAGCCTTTTGAGCCAAAAAAAAAATAAATACATTTTTGCTTTCCCCTGTGTAGTAGCATGGTAGCTTTTGGGATATGTGTTATTTCTGACTCTGAATTCATTTTAATATTGTGGAAACATTGTTTGTTCTATCCTAGTTGTCAGTAAGAACAAAAATTAGAAGTAAACTGGCAGTGAACAATTGTGAGCTGTTTGGACTCATTCATCTTAAGTTTATTCTTGTTTTATTCAACACTATTAGCATGTAATTCCAGCTATAGTTTTGAAAGATTGTTGTAGCACCTGTTGAGTGAATGCCTATAGTATAATCATCTAACTTTTGTGATTTACTCAGATCTATAAATTAATCTTACATTAAATACAGAAATCACTGTACCTAGAATGAGATGTAGTAGAACATGGTTTTGTTACTGTAAAGTGATTATAAGCAGACTGATGAACAGAAAAACCCTTGTTTAAGAACAAAAGATTATGTGCTAGCTCTTCTTTATATATTATATTTACGGATGTTAGGTCCTTATGTTTAACCTCAATCCAGTCTGCACATGTTTTACTACCTTGTCATCGTTCTGTAAATCTTGAACCAGAGTTTCAGTGAATTCTGATATTCTTGCATGCCAGCCTAACTTATGGTTATTGTCTTAAGCCAATAGTACAAAATGATTTTTGTAGTAGCAAAAGCCTGATGTAAGGTGTTCATTTAGACTAAGATCCTGTGGGTTTGCCAGGACCCAGCAAAAAAGTTGTTGGAATGAGACATTGTCACTGTTATGCTTACTTAATTCTCCCTGGCCAAACCAGATTGTATTTCAGAAAGATGTACAAATGTGTTGAGTTTGTGTACCAGGACATCTGTCCCTAGTATATTGTATCTGGTAAAGTCTTTGTTCAGCTTGCTGAAATCTTAATTGACACCACTATGACATAGGTAATTTCTTTATAGAAATTAAAGGTATAAAATCTTCTTGATGTGTAGTGTGTTTGTTTCTTCTCTCAACCCCAGCCCCCAATGAGATCATATTTGAATGCAGAGACTTGAAATCCTGAATTGTGTTTACAGAACATTTCAAGATTGGGCATTTTTATGCTGATCGGTGGGCATTTTGTCTTGATTTATTTTCAGAGAACCTAATTATAAATAATTAAACTTTATGTAATTTTATTTTAAACCCTAAATATACATGTTTATTCCCATTTTTTGATAATGGTTTTGAATATGGGAACATTGTTGAGGGTTCACATTAGTTGATATTACGTTCATTTTCATAAATCAAATGAACATATGTTGCAAGCTTTTCTCAGGGTTTACCAAAACATTAATTTCTTGCTAGTTCGGCATGGTGGTGCAGTGGTAGCGCTGCTGCCTTGCAGTAAGGAGACCTGGGTTTGCTTTCTTGGTCCTCCCTGCATGGAGTTTGCATGTTCTCCCCGTGTCTGAGTGGATTTCCTCTGGGTGCTCCAGTTGCCTCCCACAGTCCAAAGACATGCAGATTAGGTGCATTGGCGATCCTAAATTGTCCCTAGTGTACGTGTGGGTGTGCCCTGCGGTGAGCTGGCGCCCTGCCCGGGATTTTGTTCCTGCCTTGCACCCTGTGTTGGCTGCGATTGGCTCCAGCAGACCCTCGTGACCCTGTGTTAGGATATAGCAGGTTGGATAATGGATGACTGACTGCTTGTGGCTCAGCAGCAGTGCACAAAGGGTGTTTTTTTGTTTGTTTGTTTGTTTTTTTAATTGAAAACATTTGTATTCCTCAGCATAATGTGAATTAACAAAAACATTTGATCTTGATAAAGATATTGATCAAACCATATCATGAATTTTAGAGTACGCAACAAAAGACTTTAGTGACCGCTCCTAATGTTATGAGCAACTAAATTCCAAACAGCACATAAAATAGGAACTTTTGACTGTCTTTGAGCAAAGTGCACATGTCATAACTTTAATGTGTATTCAGACAATTCATTTAAGAGTGCATGTGTTGCTGAGTGTAAATAATGTATCTTAACTCTGCTTCACTGACTTTTCCTAGGACTAGTTTAAAATTTATTTTACAGTAAATGTTCATTTTTTCCCCAATATTGTTCTACACAAATAAAAAAAAAACTCATTCAAAAAGTCAGTTTGGACTGCTAATAATTAGCAGTTTTTTTCTTTCAGCTCGGTTTCACGGATTATAAATGCAACAATATGTGCAAGAGAAGAATTTTTTTTAAGTCGATCTGCCTAAGATATTCTGATTAGGACATACCTTAAAATGGCACCCATGACAGCCATTTCAGGTTTTATTTTTTAGGGTTCATTTAATAAGGCCAGTATACAGTCACGTGTCTGGCTTCCTTAATTGTGGTATGAGAACAGTCATAGGAAGAACTTATTTGGGAGTATTTAACATAAGGATTTTGAATATGGTGAGGATAGCTGAATATGATGAATATAGCCCAATAGCAGACACACATGACGTTTTACCCATATGCCTTCAAGGTGTTGCAAAAAGCCAGGAATCCTTGCCTGTTTGTGGCAAGCTGTAGTGGCCTCATCATAAAACATTGAGCAATAAAGGATGGCTTGACATAAACAGATGGGTGGTGCTAGAAGCAAGAAAACCTGGGACGTGCCTCACTGGTATTTTAGAGAACGTGTCATTTATAAAGGATGGGGGCTGAATTTTAATCAGATTCAACTATATATGCGGTAACATATAAATGACAGAAAACTGCAGAGTCTTAGATTATCTTATTTCAGAAGTACTCAGGAATTGATGTTGTTCTGTTTGAATGAGCTGTGTCTGCTTTGTTAATTGTGTGTAACTGTATTAAAAAGGTGATTGGTAAGCTCTGGCTCACATTAGAGAAACCTTACCTTTATACAATCGATATCATAGTATGCAAGATTATTTAAGAGAATGATATCTTCAAACACAAAGTTGTTTTATCAAGAATGTTCTTGGCTTGCATTTTCTGAAGTGACACCACCTGCCATTTTATCCAGATAAGCATTATATAACTCCTCTCTCTTACTACATATTATCACCCTAATAAAATGCTTTTGTAAAAGCTATACTAATAAAATTATATTTTGCAGCTAATTTCCATTTTTAATTATTTAAAAAAATTGCTTGATGGTGTTTATTTGTTTGAAGGTGCTGTTTAAATGAGATTCCTAGTGTTCTCAGCCTTTATAGTGTAGTTTAGGCAAGTCGTTCTTTATACATAGGTTTGCAGGGCATGTCACAAGAAGTATGTTTTGAAGGGGAAAAAAGAACAATGAATGTCATTTCCTCTGGAAAAAATGTATTTGTAATGCAGATTATGCTTGTATCCAACAGACAGATGACTTGTTCTGTCTCATTGTTAGGAAGATTGTTGTTCCAAGAAGATTACTGTGGTGCCAGGTTATTGAACAATATGCGATAACTTCCTCTGTGTGGCAGAAAATCAATTGGTACTGTGAGGGATTTGAAATTGACAGCTCAATAGCCTAGAATGTTGAATATGTTTGCCTCCAAACAGCAGTATTTTAGATGGCAAATGATTTAGTGCATTATGACAGAGTGGCTTTAGATACCTAACATTTTAGTGTTTTATGTTGGGAGAAAAAGCATTGCTAATATTCCCTTTCTTTATCAAAAGTACCTAAATTGTCTGTCTTGAATTACTCATTAGTTAAAGGTTGTAGCTAATGCAAATCATTGTAAGGACATAGCTTAAAGGACACTGCAATAATGGTTTTCTTTAAAAGAAAGTCATCCATCCATCCATTGGGAAGTCCTTCAGAATGCTTTTATCATGTCTTACAGTTTCTCAATATGAGCTGCTTATGGTGCTCATGATATAAATCAGAAATGTCAACTGCTTACACTTAAAGGAACATCCTGGTTTTATTTCTGCAGTGTAAAATCTGGTTTATTGGTGGGAAGTCTGAGGAAATAATGATCCACGAAGTTTCTTACTTCACCCCACCATTGAACGCAAAATGGATGGAATGATTGAATCATAGAAAGATAGGAAAGCATTTTCAACTTGTCCCACATTGTCCTTGGTATATTAAGTACAAAACCATCAGTTATATTTATCAAAAGGGTTGATTTGTTTTCAGCAGCATGATCAAAGCTTTCTGTGTATAGAGTCAAACTAAGCTGATGTAATATTAACTTGCTTACTTTTTCCAGATTTTAAGCAGTCAAAGGCATAGTACTTGATCTGCATTATTTATTTTTTTACTGAAGAAAAGATCAGGTCACTCCAAGAGTTTTTAAAAATCACACTCTAGTACAGCACTTCACATCAAAGAACAACAATCGATAGCGCTCAGTGTTTTTAAAAGTGATGCATCACAAGTAATTGATTTGGATGTTAGAAATGTTTTTGAAACGGTTTTATAATAAGTGATGCCTTTAGCTTATGTGAGATGGACTTTTTCTTTCCTCTAGTTTAGTACAACACATCACTGTTCAATTTACTAGTTGCTTTATTATATCATAAAACACTGAGTCGATTAGTTTAGTGCTCCAATAGGGATTAAGTGCCCTGGCCACAGTTGCAGCATGGTAAAACTGTACTTAGGAATATAAATGTCAGCTGCACTTTCATCCTTTGATCTTTATGCATTGTTAAATCAGTTTATTACAGGACCCTTTTTATTATTTTAATAAATAGTATAACCTTTTAATAAAGCTGTGGGTCGGAGTAAAAAAATCAGACTATAATAAAGGAAACACTAGGTCCACACTAAATTCATGTCCTCTGCAGCAACAAACAGATTACTTCCTAAACAAGTCAAATATTTAAGATAAGGTTTCTGAGGGAGAGTGGGATTAATTCGGACATAATATCAGTTCAGATATGTGAGGTGGGTTTTCATTGATGGGTTGCTGTTTAGGTCAGTGTAAGGAAAGGTAATTACTTCTTTTTTTTGTTTATTTACTGTAATGCTGTATATAACGTGAATCTCAGAATATCTTCTCGTAGACAGTGAATTTGACAGCATTTGGCCATGAAATTAGACTAAGATTTGGAGGGGGAAAAATATATCTAAACAGGTAAGACAGCATTTTTTTTCTGCTAAGGTTAATAAAAATTAAGTAAGAAGCAGCAGGGAGATGTTAAACAAAACCAATCCAAGTAAATTAATAAGTACATATAGTTTGGTCTGTTTCATTTTCTGTAAACTAATAACACCTAGAATGGGACTCAAGCCCTTGAATTAACTCTGTTACTAGCTAGTAATAAATGAGGAACAGGCCACATTAATGAGCTATCCCAACTTCGCTCAGTGCATTTGAAAGGACTGAGCTGGCTAAAATAAATGGCAAATCAGGGCATGCCTGGATCAAGAGGTGTCAAGCTAAAGATGTCACTAACCACTGTAATAGTGTTACATGTAAAGAGGTACATGGGTGTGTTATTAAACTAAAAAAGACACACACATTTGGCTGTTAGCTTCACAAAATGCCTTCTCCTTTTCCATTCCTTATTCTAGATACGTATTTTATTTATTTTTATTAGTGGATTCTATACAGTTTAACATATTGTTATACACCTCAGCACACTATGCACTATTGCAAATGCATATGTAGTTAAATTAAAAGTAACAATGAAGAAGAAAAAATGTTGTAACACAAACTACATACAGCATAGACCAATGAACCATTTTTAATTAACATTCATAGTTGGATCAGTCAATAGTTTGGGGGTTTGTATCCATACAATTGTTATATTTATAGTTTCTTTTTATAATGGGCATGCTTCTTTAGATCATGTTTCAGTGTATAAGCATTAATAAATTGAGTAAGGTAATGGGATGGATGCTAAGAAATTTGTAACTTCAAATGTCAGAAGGAGTATTTTAAGATCAAATCCAAATTAATCTTGAAGCCAGTGTGGTGACTCAAAAATCAAAGGCATCTTGTTATACAGTACTTCTTGTTTATAGTTTATGATCCATGCTACTCTGTTTTTATTAGATTTGCAATAGTAAGAGACCAAATTAAGAAGCTTGACAATAAAGCATTACAATAGTCTAATCTCCTTGTTACAAACAAATTAACTTGCTTTTTGTGATCCTGTATCCTAATTTTGCAGTATTAGTCTCATTTATATAAGTATTCCCTCCTTAATTCAGTTCTTTTTTGGCACGAGTTACAGCTTTCCGTCTTCTTGGGTGAGCCTCTCCAGTCTTTGCACACCTGGATTTGGGCACTTTATTCCATTCTTCATGGCAGATCCCCTCAAACTCCATTAAATTGGATAGGATGTGTCTGTAGACTGCAATCTTCAGTTCTCTCCACCAGTGTTCTTTGGGATTTTAGTCTGAGCTTTGGCAACTCAAGGGCAGTCAGACTTGTCCCAAAGCCACTCCAGCATTGTCTTGGCTTTGTGCTTTTGAGTCCTTGTTGTGCTGAAAGGTGATACCACAGCACATGTTTTTCACTTTTCTGTCCATTACTAACCATCTGCTTGTGGCTGTTAATTGGAAATTTGTATTTTCATATTATCATTTTTTGTTAGAATTAAGTTGCATAAGTTTGGATGTAGGTATTTATGCTAAACACAAGTTTATTAAAAGTAATCAAGCTCACAGTTTCATAATTATCAGTAGGTGTTTTTTTCTCTGCCTATAGTATGTTATTTGAACCTGATTACTACAAAGTTGTTCTTTTTTGTTAATGACTGGTGCCTGTGGTTGTTTCCCTTTTGATGTAAACAGTACATGCATAGGGCATATTGTAACCTGGATGTTGCTCTAAGTAGGATTAGTAGGAGATGGCCACCACAGTATACTAGAAGCCTCTTTCCTGTTTATATCAGTTTTAAGTAGTGAGGGCTGAATTTTTGTGTAAGAAATACTTGGCTGTAAGCGAATTTTCTATACAGAGGAGACAGCAGTCTCCTATGCAACTCTGCTATGGTGTAATTCATCTTGCCAGCATTTGGTGACTGATTTGCACACCTGTCAGCAAGACAATGACAGTGACACTTTGTATCCTGGGTTCCTAATCATTTCTACTTTTACAAACTGTAGCCTTATGTTCACTTTTTGTCTACATTTATTTGTAATAAAGTACATTGTGAGATGTATCTATGAAGAAAATGTCAGGAAATTTTACAGTAAAGTTATATATTTTTTAAATACAGTAAGTCTCCACATCACAACCATTAAAATTAGCTAATTAGGTAAAGCAGTTTGGAATTGTATTTAGCTGAAATGTACCAGATATTGCTTTGGCGTTAAGTAGGCAGAAACAAGCCTTGCATAGTCACCAGTTAATTGAACAAATGCATTAAAAAGAATCTGACATTCAACTTTAAAGCTACAGTGTTTGATCTTGTATAGTTGAGTTTGCAGTGAGCTTGGAATTCAACTAGATATGACCATGTTGTATGTAAGTATTCTTACATCCATTGGCAGCTATAACAAATTAATTCTATATTAATACCACATGTGATAAATGCAGTGCATTAATGCTTCAGCAAACAGAGTATGTGAACTATTCTATAACAAATCTCTCTTTGATAGTAAGTTAGATGGTTGCTGTAATGTCGTTAATTTAAAATATTTTAATAAACAGTTTGTATCATTAGCAGTAATTGTGTTCTGTTTCCAATCTCTGCTCTTTCATATATTATATAGTATAAAGTCAAGGGGTGAACAACAGTAAACATGAAATAGAGCAGTAGCTGTGTGTTCTTAACCACATGAATTTGTTCATATCTACGTGACAAAGTAGTAATATTTCAGTGTGAATTATACCTGGGATATACAGTAAATATATGACAAGTTTTGTTTCAGTGTTTTAAGTTAATGTGCTTTTTAATCAGATACACTAAAAGCAATATCACATGTTTAGTTTTGTCCTTTTAAACCCTCAGATTGTTAGATTCATGTTGAACCACAGGATCAGATGAAATTTCCCAGCTGCAAAGTGTGCTAGCTGTGGATGTAATACCAGTCTATCAGAGAGGAAAAAGTCTGACTTACACTATTGGTTCTGGTGATATTTCATAATACATGTTTACACATGTAATTTATATTTTGTCTTAATGAATGGATTTCATTCTTCTGCAGATCTAACTTACACCACATTAACTCTCTTAGACCAATCCAACCAAATTAAGAAGGTAAACATGCTAATTTGTGAAATACATTTTGTAGTTCTTTATTACTTTTGTTCATTTGTTTGTGTTCCATGATAATTTGTTTGAAGGAAGATTATGTACTAACCTTCTTCCCAGCCATCCTTCCCCATCACCAAAAATAGACAGTATGCTAAGACAAATTTATCAGCGTTGTGCACTTCAGATGTATAGATCTTTTAATTAGCAGGTTAAATAGCTGCCCTAAATTGTAATTTTGTGACCATGGGTTTATCCATGAGTAGGCCTTCTGATGTACTGACACCCTGTCCAGTGCTACTTAATGCAATGAGCCTGGCCTGCTTTGCATCAAGTGTTCCTAAATTGAATTAAGTGGATTTAATAGTGTTGTGTTAAAGGAGAAATTCCACCCTCATAAAGGTTGTTCTTCTTAATGGCATTGTATCCATTTTTCTTCTTCTTTCTTTCTTCCATTTAGTGTAGGCGTAAGGACATGTTTGAATGAAAGCAAATACCCCTACTTGCCATAAGAACCACTGTGCTGAATACTCAAAAGAAAAAGCTTTTATTTAAAAAAAAAAAACAAAAAACAATAAGGAACTACTTAAGTGCAGTTATGTTAGGTAGAATGCCCAGTAGGGGCTGGGTGGTCTTTTTAGAGACCTTATTATTGGAGTCGCATTTAGAGACAAAAAAAAAAATCTGTTTTTATGTACCCTAATTTAAATATTTATCTTATGTAAATGTGCATTATTTATTTGTTGCATGTTTTTTTTTTATTACTCTTACCTAATTTTAGGTTTTTTTTTGTTTCTTTGTAACTTTTTCTTTGACATCTTGTGAAGCTATGTTTATGTATGAAAATGTGCTATTGAAATAAATGTTGATGACAGTGACACATGCCGGTCAACCTAATACCTATGCAGTATCATTAATTGTTTATTGTCAGTGTGCATTAAATGTTTCAGATGATCATGGGGTAGACTGTGGAAGTGGAATGAATTATCACCAAGGTGCACAAAAATCCCCACTCTCTCTCCCAGCAACTCAGGCTGTGTTTTAGTGAATGTTAAATCACAAGCTCTAATCACCCCTGCATTTCTTATGGTCCTCCAATGTCAGAATGATGCCAGTACAACTAATGGCAGATGTCAGTCACAGTGATAGAAGTGGCACATAACTGGCTTTTTGTTGCTGGCATGTGATGACTGCATTAAGATCTTGTTATTAACACTGTAAAGGGTTTTGTGATATTGCTTACAGTCAGAAGTACTACTTTATGCACAATACAGATAATCTTCGTCTCCTAGTTAAGTTTTGAGTGCACTGGTTAGACATTACTCTTACACTTATGTTGCTTTAAACTGTTAGTCTATAATGCTATATTATTTATCATCCTCTTACCCAGTGTATTGATCGTCAAAGATGATCTGTGTTCTGAGAGCAACTTACTCAAAGTGAGTATGAAATGATAATCCATGGCCATGATCAGTTACACATAAATACTCAAAGCAATTTAGGGTTTGCTGTTGAGCTAGACTTGGATGACCAACCAAAATAAAAAGCTTCCACTTATTCTGGGTATAATGATAGCGTGATGGTATTTCTTTGGTATTTACATTATATATTTAATGGACAAGAAACTGGACTGGCATCAGTTAATTCTTCATTGTGCATAAATGTTGGGGGAAAATATGTTTTTGTAATTTTCTCTAACTGTTCATGCGCTATTATACATGTTATGTATGAAATGAGCTTGACTTTGTTGTAACTCTTTGAGGTGTTATGTTGTTCCCACTAGGACTACTTTCCCAATAGTTATACAGTTAATGGGCATGCATATTTTTTGTCATAATCAGCCTTGGGGAACTGAAAATTTCCAAATTTTTTGAAGACTATTATGGCCCACAATATTCAGGGTCACAATTATACATTTCCTGGTTATCCAAGAATGAGTCTCCCTCCCAAGAAAAAAAAA
Organism: Polypterus senegalus; assembly: GCF_016835505.1. NCBI lineage: Eukaryota > Metazoa > Chordata > Cladistia > Polypteriformes > Polypteridae > Polypterus > Polypterus senegalus. The sequence goes on from NC_053156.1 coordinate 172,167,028, forward strand.
TTAATGTTTATTTTTATTCAGTTCAATTTATTTTAGTTACATACTATCCTTCAGTGCCTTAGATACAATTAATGCTGATGCGGCTTGGCCGAGGTTACCCATACTATTACCCAAGGATTCTCAGTTTGTGTTCATTTACTAGAATATTCCAAATATGTCCTGCCAGGATTTTCTTGTTCTCTTCAAGAATGCAAGAAATATTTTTGACCTGTTTAAAGCTGATTGATATCAGTAATAAATCACATGAACCACACAAACATATACCAACATTATAGTACACATACAGTACATATACACAAACAGGTGTTGATTTATGGCAGCCTTCACTTATGGCCATTTTGCAGAAATGCACAAAAATATAAAACCCCAAAATGTTTCTTTCTTATGAATAAAGAAACTAATTTGTTGCAGATGAATATATAACAGCCATTACTTATGCTGAGGCATAGTATAATACAATATGATGCATACTTTATCACCATTTTAATCATTTTGTCCTTTCTTGTACACATGTCACTGAATGTAACCCATGATGTGCACAGCTTTAAAATAAGCTCTGTCTGTAAGCAGTGGTAGATCCTGGTGCTTGTAATCTCTACTGTCCTAGCTATGGGGTCTCAGGCTGTATAGCATGCTGGTACAGGTAGTGACGCTCTGTGATCCCTTGGCAGAGACAGCATACACCTCAAGGTCATTAGTTAATACTATTATTAAGCCTTTTTCAGCTCCATAAGGTACAGTATTATTGCCAAGAAGTGTACGATGTTTAAGGATAAGGTGACATACATACCCATTTTTTAGTTTACTTCAAAGTAGTTTAAATTATTTATATTTTGTGATTTAAATTACAGTCTATTACTACACTGTCAATTTATTAATAAGTTTGAAACTTTTTTTCTGCAAATTAAGTAATGTAGTATTTTGCATTACTGTTGCTCATTTCACATTAGCAAACATTTTTGATTACAAATTCTGACTTTTACACAAAATCAGATTATGAATGTCTGCTCACCTTCACGTATGAGTGACTCATGTATGTATGTGTGTGTTTGTGTATAAATAAATGTAGTGATTATTGAAATAAAATATACAAAACCATTCAGTACCGGCTTTCACGTTCCACTTGATAAAGCTGGGGAAGGCTCTGGCCCCATAAAACGCTGAATTGGGTAAGCAAGATGGATGTATGAACAAGGTAATACAATTTAAATATTATCACTTGTTGAATAATTTATAATTTCTAGCTCACAGCAACTATACCACTAAAAGCAACAAATGCAAAATTAACAATGATTAATCTAACCAGTGATGAATTAGAGCTTTAGCCATTTATTAGGCTTTAGTGTGTTGTTTGTTTGTGGTCATGCTGATAAGCTGTTCATCTAGACTTGGGGAATCCTTTGGCCAATAGTCTTATGTGGTTTTTAAGAAAATGTGCAATATGAACGCAGGAGCTGTTCAGGGATAACCAATTATAATGTATCGCTGTAGAAGTTGAAATGGACAAAAGTATTGAAATATTGTATGCAGTACTTGCATCACATTGCAAACAAGATATAAAGAATCTTGTGTAGAGAAGAGAAACCAAATGCATAAAGGGCAAGCCCTACTTCAGAACTTTTTCTTCTTGAGCAGAGGAGGCTGATTTTGGTTATGTTCTGTAGAAGGTCTTCAAAATTGTCAAAGGCATTGATAAAATTGTTCGATTAAATTGTTTTTTTTCTGACTTGAGTATTTCTTTTCAGAACTGGATTCTAAGTCAAACTACCTAATCATGTACAGCAGTTGCAAACTGTAGGTTTTTAATAAATAGCTGTGGCCTCCTTCCCTCTCTTGGCCGGGATGCCTTTCTGTACTCTCAGGGCCTCCCTTCTGGATTGTATAATTTAACAGAGCATTTACATTTTGAAGTCATCATTTAAGGTTTTGTATCTTAAAAGCTTTTTGATATGTACCAAGTTTAAAACTGATTGGATCTACTCTTTATATGATGAACATTCAACAATAAGAAAGTTTTTGTTTGAGACCTGGCTATGAGCACATTGTTCTTAAGGTCTCCATGTATTTTATCTGAGCATTTCTCTATTGATTTTTTTTATGTCACTGTCAGTAACCATGGGAATGCATGCCTCAAATCACTGATCCTAACAGTATTTTATTACTTTCTGTTTGCTTTGCAATGCAGTTTCTCTCCTGAATTTGCTCAGGCTATAGATGGTGGAGCATTATTTGAAATGCAGCAGTTTAAGAACTTGTCTGCAGAAAAAGTCACACATTTTTAGCATAGTTTGACCATCTGTTCATTAAGAACTAATAAGCACTCTATTAGGAAATTTGTGAAAGCTGAAGAGTCGGGGTCAGTGGCCAACATTTTGGGTTTTGCCTGCTTCACTGAGATGGGAGCAGAAGCTGGCATTTTATATCCTGGTCTATGTTCTAAGTGTAGCTGCAGTAGTGAGTTTCCATTCTTTCTCTACAATGTAGGTTTATTAATTTACACAATGGACATTGCACCTTTTGTCTGAGTTCTTGTTTCTCTATTGTTTATTTTGATAGAAGTTACAAAGGTGAAGTAAAACACTTGTTTTGCGGGTATGGATCTTGCCACAGTCAAGGTTCTGCCTTGTACCTAGGCCTTCCCGGATAGTCATTGAGTTTTTAGTGACCCAGAACTGGATAAGCAGGTTAGCAGATGAACAAAATAATGTAAAGATAACTTAATCTGCTGTGGTTTTCATTATTTGGATTTCCATGCTTCCAAAAGTGCAATTTGTTTTACATGGATGCCTAATGCATACTGTGCACTGGCATCATGAATGTTTTCTTATGATGTAATTTGGAGATTCTGTAAATTTAGACAATAAATGACCTTAATTAGTGAGATTATTTTTAAATTATTTTTTTCACTGATATACAAAGATGATGACTCTTATGGCTAGTTAGTCTCTCTGACTCTCCTTCCCATTTCTTGGAGCCTGCTGTATTTTTATTGCAAAGACATTTACACAGCAATCAGGAGTATTTCCATTCAGTATTCAGTTTTAGTGCTCTGTAATAGTCTGTATTTTCACAGACGTCCTTAAAAAAATACCTCTGAATAGAGGGTGTTTGAAAAGCATTTTCTTGGTTGCTGCAAAATACGTACATGTGTACAATTAGTTAACACTAGAATTAACAGAGCCTACAAAAAACTCATAGATCCAGCCCACCTTAAATCTGTTCGCACCTCTCCGTCAAAGTCTTTTGTCCTGTTAATGTGCCGATAAAGACAAGCAGCCTACTATTCCATCTTACCACAGCCGCAGAACGTGCACAAAGTTCTCCCAGCTCATGCCTTGATTGATTATCTGGGTGCTGGAGTTTTAGAGTGGAAATAATAGATCGTTATTTGGAACATATGTGTGTTCCGTTTCTACAATAATCTGTGTAAACACATTGTTAAAACAGAAACGGTTTTCATATTTTAGTAGTAAATGACAAAATGTTGGCATAAACTGTATAATGTGTGAAGCCTAAAGTCCAAAGATCAAATAAACATTTTATAAAAGGTTCAAAGGTGAGACAACAGCTACCGTGGTGTAGCGGTAAGATTTGCTGACTTGTGATCAAGAGTTCCTGGTTCGATCCCGATTGCCTCCTATATTTGCCTTTTTCAGTAGTGAGCTGCTCTTATTGTTAATATTATACAGTACACACATACATTTGGTTTGCATCTGTAACAGACGGTGTACATTTATAGTACTTGTGAAAGTTACCTTTTTTTTTTTTCACTTTTATTCTTTCAGTCACGATCATGATACATACTAACACCCCCCCCACCCAGGGGTCTGACGTTTATAGTTTTTATTTGAAACTGGGAATACCTGTAGATGCGAGTGGTGTTTTGCAGCAATGGAACTGGACATTCTCTGATCTAGAGGGATAAAATGTTGACACACAAACGCTGGTGAATCTGCCTTCTTCGTATCTCATCGTCACTTCATTTTTTTTTTTATTCAGTTTTATTGAGTGTTCCTGCTCACGCTGAATTAGTATGCATCTTATGGTCTATGATGTGAAAGACGCACTGACAAAAAAAAAACCAAAACAGAGACATAGGTATATATGATATTTGGAATCACGTGTATAGTACATTTCGGAAAATATTGTAGCACGGATGCAACATTATTCTTATAATTCATATTCATTCGCATAACATCTTGCACTTGTAATCAATGACCGCGTGTTTTTTTCTTCCCCCCGATGTTGCCAGTCCCCACATTTTGGTTCACAGTGCTGTTTCGTTTGTACTCCAGAACATGCAGAGAAAAGAACAGTACAGAGATGCAATCATCACATTCAAATGTTAACAGTTCACACACACGCAAGGACCGCCCTTCCTACATTTACGACATGTGTACTTGTTGCAATGCGCACACTTCTCTCTCAGCTGTGGTTTCTATTACACACCTGAAAGAAAGAGACAATATATGTGACATTTTGAAGAAATCGTTTTATGACCTGAATAGTACCAATCAGAAAACATTATCGCACTAATGCAATATTACTGAACAGTGTCAGATTGGGTGTGAATTTATGCTGACGCTGTTGCTTAGAGTCAGATCAAGAGGGGTGGGGGGTTACAGCATGATAGTGATTGAGAGAATAAAACTGAAAAACGCTATCTTTTACAAGTACAATAAATTTATACCCAATGCCCTATATATTTGTCTCTTTCTTTTTTTCTCCGTGCTGCATTGACACCGTGCACCAGAAGGAGTGAGCTTATTCAGTGCGGCAGGAACATGCAGGTGGCCTGTTGGTTGTGCTATAACACACTTGACCTGGTGGCAATTAACGCTCATGTACTGTGTAAGCCATGCATGGGGGCCACTGAGAAAATGAGAGTGTTCATGGCTCACCTTGCAGAGGAACTTCGTTGTCGCATCTTACTAGAAAAGGCAAAGGAAAAAGAAAAGGAGGATGCAACATCGACAAGCTTCTGTTCCAAGACAGCCGCTTCCCCAAGGATAGTAAACTAAGTCTGTTTCAGGTGCCCTTTCAACATAATATAAACCACAGCATAGAGGGAAGTGTGTGCATTGCAACAGGTACATGTCGTACATGTAGGAAGGATGGTCCTTGCGTGTGTGTGAACTGTTAACATTTAAACTTGATGATTGGATATAGCGCTAAACTTACCTCACTATACTATTCTTTCCTCTGCATGTCCTGGAGTATAAAAGAAACAGCACTGTACAACAAAATGTGGGGACTGGCAAGATCGGGAAAAAAATATGCAAGATGCAAGATGTTATGTGAATGAATATGAATAATGTTGCATCCGTGCCACAATGTTTTCTGAAATGTACTATACAGGTCATTAAATGAACAATTCCAAATATCATATATACATATGTCTCTGTTTTTTTGTCAGTGCGTCTTTGACATCATAGACCATAAGGTGCATACTAATTCAGCGTGAGCAGGAACACTCAATAAAACTGAATTAAAAAAAATCAAGTGACAGTGCGATACGAAGAAGGCAGATTCATCAGCGTTTGTGTGTCAACTTTTATCCCTCCAGATCAGAGAATGTCCATTGGATGGTGCGGTAGTATGTATCGTGATCGTGACTGAGAGAATAAAAGTGAAAATGAAATGGTAACTTTCACAAGTACTATAAATGTACACCGTCTGTTACAGATGCCAACCAAATGTATGTGTGTACTGTATAATATTAACAATAAGAGCAGCTCACTACTGAAAATGGCAAATATAGGAGGTAGTCGGGATCAAATCGGGGACTCTTGATTACAAGTCAGCAAACCTTACCGGTATGCCACGAAAGCTGTTGTTTTATACTTTAACCTTTTGTGCAAGTGTTTATTTGATCTTTGGACTTCAGGCATCACACATTATATAGTATATGCCAACATTTTGTCATTTACTACTAAAATATGAAAAACAATGTGTTTACACAGATTATTGTAGAAATGGAACACACATGAAATGCGCGTTTTCCAAATAACAATCTATTATTTCCATTCTAAAACTCCAGCATTTCACTCCCAGATAATCAATCAAGGCATGAGCTGGGAGAACTTTGTGCACATTCTGCGGCTGTGGGGGGATGGAATAGTAGGCTGCTTGCTGCTTGACTTTATCAGGACATTTACAGGACAAAAGACTCTGACGGAGAGGTGCGAATGGATTTAAGGTGGGCCGGATCTACGAGTTTTTTTGTATGCTCTTGTAATTCTAGTGTTAAACATGCTGATGTGCATGACAGTGTCTTAGTAATGAAGGCAATACTGAATATAGTCAAAACGTTCTTATGCAGTTCCAGATGGTCAAGGAATGCATAAATAAATTGAACTGTTGTTGGGCAACACACTATGCATGCATTTTTTAAAAAATATAAACTACTTTGTTAATGATTTTATATTAATTTCTTTAGTATTAATTAGCATTCATGTAACAGCAACTCTCAAGGCTATATAGAAAATGCATATTTAGAAAGAGAAAAACAACCTGAACACAATGGAACTTGTGACCTGTTTACAGAAAGTGTTGTTTGCTGAATTTTAACTGGGGTCTAAGTACAGTGAGAAAGATATGGGAAATATACATTATCTAGCATTATGCTGTGAATTCCTGTTTGATTTAATGATAATTTTAAATGCATTAGATTATAGAAAAAAAAATAGGCAAGGTAAAACCCAAGAGAGAAAGAAAAAGAAAGCATTGATTACTGTGTTACTGGCTGTTCACACATACTTCTGTGTAGTCCCTGTGGCTACTTTTTCATTATTGTCTCTTATTACTTGCTTGTTTAAATCCAATCAGGGGATATTGTGCAGATCTATCACATATATTGTACCATGTATTTTAACCTGTTTTAGCTGATTAGTTATGACTGACCTTTTAAACATAGGATGTTTGTATAATGCAAACAATTAATGTTTTTTTTGTGTAGGTGCAAAACACTTATAGGCTACCAGTGTTAAAAAATGCTTTATTTTGCAAGATTCATTGATTAGCAGTGTGAGGCTTCTAATGACCATAGGCTCAGAGTTGCTTTATAAGAAAGGTAGAAGGCAAAGAATTGTTAACTGAATGATATAATCCATTCCATTTTACTTGATGGACATTAGTCAGCACTGTTTGAAACCCAGATTTGAATACCCCCCATTCACATATTCTGGCATTGCTCCAAGTCATACACTGACACAGCCGCAGTCTAATGATGGATGGACTGTATCCACCATCATTATTTGTTAGAGTCACTTTCTGATTTGTGGGCCATGGGTACTTTTGCCAACAACCACAGGACACTTTGCCAGTCACAGTGATTGAACCAGTTCCTGCTGACCCACTTCTTCTCTGTCACCTTTGCAGCTCCAGGGCATATTGGTGATGATACAAAGGAAAGAGGAAAGAACAGGCTTATTTTTCTTTTGAAGCAGAGGGTACTGGGAATGGATTCTGTTAGTTTTAAATTCTGGATTGTAGGCTATTTAGGACTTGTGAAAAAGACTTTACCTTTTTTGTGTTTATCGTAATGTTTAGTATAGGTCTCTTTTCAGTTGTTAAAAAACTTCAAAAATCACTTAACAATATAATACAAGATTAATTAAAGAAATTGAACTAATAATGTGTGTACTGCAGGTAGATCTTTAACCTGAGTCAATATGGTAGGACACCTTGTAAAGAGTTTTGGATTGAGTTCTAACAAATAAATACCACTTAACATATAACGCAAGAATTTAGTGAGATTTTAAGCTTTCAAGTAAGGCCATTGGAATACTATACTACTTTCAGTCAGACAACACGTCAAATATAGTGACTTCAATTGCTGGATACCCTTGCCTTGATTATACCAGATTAACTGGCCAGGAATTGCATGGAATGATATAAGATTGCATGACTGTCTCGTACATTTATATACAGTTTCAAATTTGCAAAGTTTTGCCTGCTCACTGTATTTCAGGTGAGTGCTCATTGGTTGTCATCTCTCACCCACGCGAGTCCACTTGCATGTTGTAAGAAACATTCAAGACTGCTTTATTTTTGTAACGTGAATTTATAGACCACTAAAACTTAAGTTAGTGTGAATGTCGCACTTCAAGACTGAGGACCACGGTAGGAAGCCATTACTGTTTCTGAAGACATGCTAATATTATAAAAATGAGAACTACACCTGAAAAGTACTGGTAAATCTTTTTTCAAGTATGATTGCTTCAGAATCATCATATTCAACAGTGTCTATGTCAGCTGTACAAAGGAGAAATTTAACTTGGACATGACACTAGTCCCTTGCACAGCCCAGCATTAGAGAGTTTGGGGAAGTGTGTGAGTGGACCCTGAGATGAACTCATGCCTTGTTAAGTATTAGCTTTTGTGCTCTATCTGATATTGCCACTGTATAGACTTTGTCACCCCACAGCCTTGAACTGGATTAAATAAATCTATATGGGTAGTAAAGTGAGACTGCAGAAAATATTTTGGGATGTTATTCATTGTTAGGTTTCCAAATAAAGATAATTATAGCTTAGTGTATCACTTCTTTTTGGCTTCTAAAAATTATTCTGCAAATAATTGTTTTGGTTTACCTTTGCACTGAAACTGTGGATATGATCAGACTTAGGGCAGTCAAAATTAATATTTAACAATATCTCAAAATATATGAAATGCATTTTTAGACCTGCTACATAGAGAAACCCTAGTCTAAATTGCCTTTATTATACCTTATTTATTTTCATTTCTAACGTGTATCAATTTTCTAAATTCTTGCCGTAAGCAGAATGAATTTGGATGGTGCCTTAGAACAAAATTTAGCTTTGTTTCTCTAAAGGTGTTTGGAATGCTGGAGAAAATTACAGGATCCATTTAATTAAAAGAAAAAGTGAATTTCCCCTTGGGAATCTATCTATCTATCTGTCTGTCTGTCTGTCTGTCATTTTATTTTGGTACTCTGTATTAATCCCCCAGTAGAAATTGTCTTTTCGCTTGACCTTTGAGGGTCAAAACACAGGATCAGCCTTTGTACAAGTGCCCCCTTGTACAATTTTCAGATTAAGGGCCATGCTTAAAGGCCTGATGGAGTGGGATCTCTCAAGGCCATAAAGGGATAATACACCGGCATCCTTCCAGATACAGATCCTTAGCGTCTGAGCCACCAATCACCCTAATCCCCAAAGAAGACATAATGCATTTATATACCTGATTATAGAGTAAAATAGCATTAACGGTTCTTGTTCAGAAAGCGGATGCCACTTGGTTGTTTCACACGGACGCCACTAGGTTGTTTCACAATAATTAAGATTAGGTATATAAGTAGGTTTCACATTTCTGTTATCATTTTAGCCCTAAAATAGTGACTTAACATCAGGGTCCTATTTTATTGACCTTAAGGTTAGTGTTTTGGCGAGGGGAAAGTCGTCTCAAGTGGCACCAGCTTTCTGAACAAGACCTGCATTAACAATAATATTGATATATCTATACTACTAAAAGGCAAAGCCCTCACTGACTTACTCACTGACTGACTCAGTCATCACTAATTCTCCAACTTCCCATGTAGGTAGAAGGCTGAAATTTGGCAGGCTCATTCCTTACAGCTTACTTACAAAAGTTGGGCAGGTTTCATTTTGAAATTCCACGCGTAATGGTCATAACTGGAACCTATTTTTTCGTCCATATACTGTAATAGACTGCAGGTCGATGACTGTGGGAGGCGGAGTTGCGTCTGGGATCATCACGCCTCCCACGTAATCACGTCAACTGACTGTGAACGCAGTACGTAGAGAACAAGGAAGCGCTCCAAAGAGCGCTGAAGAAATGACGCATTACACAATTGACAAGGCAGAAACAGAATATCAAGCGAGTGACGCATACAAGCATATTCAAAAGTGCAGCTACTGCGGAAACAAAGCACGGTGTAAACCGTAAGTTTAAATTAAGTTTATAGACATGCTCCTTAAATTAAGTTCATAGACAGGCTGCCGCTGGTGTTACGACTAATACAATATTCGCGGGATACAAGTTTAATGAGAGGACGCAGGGTATAAACGAGAGTTTTGATCACTTTGTAACTAAGTTAAAATTGCAGGTGAAGGACTGTGCTTATGCAAATTTTGAGACACTGTGTTTGGGGGGGAGTCACATCAGCATCTCCCCTCCCATTCACCTCATTTCATTCACTTAATTTCGATCTGAGCTGAGCTCCGCAGCTAACGTGGTCTTGCGGAAGCAACTTTGTGACGCTGCCACCAAATACTCACAGAAAAATCCACAAGTTAATACACACGCTGTCTCTAGAGTTTCTCCACACTCTGAATCCTCCAGGCACTACTGAGCATAATCTAATTTTGAGGGTTGGGACACCAATAATATTACTGAAAACCTTACAGCCACCGAGACTTTGTAATGGCACGAGACTTCAGGTCACGTGTCTGCAAAAGAACGTAATTGAGGCAACTATTTTTACTGGCTGTTGCTCAGGGGAGAGAGTTTGTATTCCTCGCATCCCTGTTATACCCTCTGATCTCCCATTTCAATTCAAATGCCTCCAATTTCCAGTGAGGCTCTGCTTCGCGATGACAATAAGTCTCAGGGACAGACCCCACAAAAGGTTACATTGACAATCATGTTACGTTATTTTTAAAATGTTTCCTTTCCTTAGCACAAGCACAGCTGAGAAGCTTCGATGCATGTGCTCCATAATGCGTTAAAAAAATAACGCATTTAATCACACTTTGCATTCCAAGCAAAGGGGAACTTTAGTCAATGCATGATTACATTGATGCACACACCAGAGCTACAAAAATGGAAGAGTCTGAAGAAAGCACGTTGCTAGGACTGATCGGAGGCAAATTTCATTTCAAAAGACTACCCAACGGAAGTCTTGATAAAAGCATGGTTTTGTGCAAACTGTGCAAAAAGGAGTTTGGATACCACCGACGCACTTCAACCTTACGGTACCATCTAAATACAAAACATGTTACAGCAAGCACAGAAACTGTGTATGATGTTAGCACTACCAGTACGAGTTTGAGTACCAACAAAAGGTGTCGGCAGCCCAAACCTGATGAAATGACTGGCTTCAGGACCAAAATTAGTAAGTCAACATCGGTCAAACTTACAAATTCTCTCGCAAAATGGATTGCTTTGGACTGTAGACTACTAACAGTGGTGGAAGATAGGGAGTTAGAAAATGTGCTACAGTTAGCGTCAGGTGATCCAACTTTCCAACTGCTGTGCCGAGAGGCTATTTCAAGTAAAATTCAACAGCTTTATGACATTGAAAAGCAAGCAAATTTAGATGCATTACAGAAAGCAGACTTTGGCTCTTACTGGGGCTCATTGGACTTCCGTGATCGTTAGTAATTTTAATTACATCTAATTACAAAATGTTCAATGATCACACTGTTTTAGCCTAATGTACAAAATAATTTTGGCTAATGTTACTCAGAGTTTAAAGAGTAAGCTGGTCAAATTACCTTTTATGTTTCTGCCTTATTTTTTAAGAAGAAAACCTGCACTTTATGTTGAAATTTTTGTTATTATTATTTAAAGACAATACCATTCCGAAAATGTACTTAAAGTACTTAAAATACCACTTTATTTTTAAGTCTGCCCAATTTTAGCCAGGGATGATATTTTTGTTTCTGTTTTGAACTGAAATGCAGTTTAAATGCATTTGGTTTTTTTTTCAGAAATTAAAAGATCTTGTGTTTACAATATTCATGTCCACATCTATTATTTGATTCTGTCGCCCACTAAAACCCTTTTAAATTAAAAAAAATTGCGCTTTGGGGCGATTACATGCGATTAATCAAGATTAATTAAATACAAAGCCTTTAATTAATTAAAATATATATATATATATATATATATACATATACACACATATATATATATATACATATACACACACATATATATATATATACATATACACACACATATATATATATATACATATACACACACATATATATATATACATATACACACACACATATATGTGAATGTTTATATATGTACTAGACATTAAGCCCGTTACAATAACGGGCGCTAGAACAGTAGTGCATAAACATTAGTAGGAACAGTCTATATTAAATGGCAAGGGACCTTGACCTCATTCTGTTTCTTGTCTTAATTTTTTTTTTGTCAAAAATATTTTTTCAAGAAGCCTAAAGTAAAATAAAAATAAAATAGAAACGTACATGACAATACAGTAAGTATAATTAATATTGCCTTAGTGTAAAACTTTGTAACAATCTGTAAGACACAATATCTGAAGAAGATATTTAGGTAAAATTTTCAGTTTTTTTACTTCATGAAATTTTTCTGTACAATTTCATTATAGACAACATTTCTTGTAAATATTCTGTCTGAGTTTGGCAACAGTTTGCCTTGTTCAGGAATCTCTACAACCTTGACAACAACATCTGGAAAACTTCTAACTCTTGATAATGCAACATAAAACTGACCATGGCTGAACACTGGTTCTGGCAAGTAAATGCCAGCCTTTTCTAAGGTTTGCTCTTCTGAGTCTTTCTCTTTTAGCGTCATTTTCTTTTTCTTCAATCAATCTATTTGCTTGTATTTTTCTTTGTCTTTCAGCGTTTCTTTTGTTGATGTTTACTTGTTGAGCTGACCATTCTTCCAGGAGATGTTGCTTATATAGGATTTGATTGTCTGTGTCTTTTTGTCCTACTTGATGTGTCCTTTTTTTTTGGGTGGTATGTTGTTAGTAGATACGTCCGTAATATTTTCTCCTACAGTAATACTGGCTTGTATGTGGCTGTAATATGCATCCTTTAATATGTCTTTAATTTTCTCTCGCAGTAATACTGGTTTGTATTCCCATAAAATGCCTTTCATTTTCTCTGACAGTAATACTGGCTTTGATGTCTGTAATATGACTTTAATTTTCTGTCACAACAGTGGGCAATCAGCAGAGTGTCCCCAGCAACTGATGTAATGTGTGGCGTGCTGCTTATAATCGTGCCTGTGGTTTCTCCCCAGCAAGTACTGTACAGTTCCTCAGCAAGTATTTTAATCTGTGGGTGCGTGCAACTGATTATTTTGTGTGGCGTCTCCCCAACAACGGATTTTATGTGCGCTGCCGCGACTACCCAATCAGCACTCTCCCCAGCAATGGTGTCCTTTATATCTTATCTTATATGTAGATGTATATGTATATATATATATGTATATGTACAGTGGGTACGGAAAGTATTCAGAACCCCTTCAATATTTCACTCTTTGTTATATTGCAGCCATTTGATAAAATCATTTAAATAATTTTTTTTTCCTCGTTAATGTACACACGGCACCCCATATTGACACACATACTGCTTAGAATTAAGGCCAATAAGTTCTATCTTGGTCTCATTAGACCAGAGAATCTTATTTCTCACCATCTCAGAGTCCTTCAGGTGTCTTTTAGCAAACTCCATGCGGGCTGTCATGTGTCTTGCCTCTCCTCAGTGTGTGGAGACAACCAGGCACTGCTCATCACTTGTCCAATACAGTCCCCACAGTGAAGCATGGAGGTGGCAGCATCATGCTGTGGGGGTGTTTTTCAGCTGCTGGGACAGGACGACAGGTTGCAATCGAGGGAAATATGAATGCGGCCAAGTACAGGGATATCCTGGACAAATCCTTCTCCAGAGTGCCAAGGACCTCAGACTGGGCTGAAGGTTTACCTTCCAACAAGACAATGACCCTAAGCACACAGCTAAAATAACGAAGGAGTGGCTTCACAACAACTCTGTGACTTTTCGTGAATGGCCCAGCCAGAGCCCTGACTTAAACCCAATTGAGCATCTCTGGAGAGACCTAAAAATGGCTGTCCACCAACGTTTACCATCCAACCTGACAGAAATGGAGAGGATCTGCAAGGAGGAATGGCAGAGGATCCCCAAATCCAGGTGTGAAAAACTTGTTGCATCTTTACCAAGAAGACTCATGGCTGTATTAGCTCAAAAGGGTGCTTCTACTAAATACTGAGCAAAGGGTCTGAATACTTAGGACCATGTGATATTTCACTTTTTCTTTTTTAATAAATCTGCAACAATTTCAAAAATTCTTTTTTGTCTGTCAATATGGGGTGCTGTGTGTACATTAATGAGGAAAAAAATTAATTTAAATGATTTTAGCAAATGGCTGCAATATAACAAAGAGTGAAAAATTGAAGGGGTCTGAATACTTTCCATTACCCACTGTATATATATATATATATATATATATATATATATATATATTTTGAAGTCTAGTATTTCTCAAATGAGAACTCCTCCTTTACAGAAATATTTTTTAAAGATTTAGCCAGATGATATGCTGGCAACAGTTGCTTCATGTACACTAGTTGCTGACATTTTCAATGCAAAACAAAAACAGTATTTGATCAAGGTTTTGTCATCTTTTACTTTACATTTTCTTCTGTCAAGCTTTGGCTTTGAAAAGGTTACCATTATCCACTGGGAGATGGAATTCTAAAGCAGTAAATATCCATGTTGATCTTAAATGAAGGAAAAAAGAAAAAACCTTAAACTAGATAAAATATTTAGTTTCATTTACCCTTAATGTTTTCAAAATGTCAGATTCTTCAGAAATGTATAATGTCTGCCATACATTAGTAGTACTTTTTTCTTCTATGCCTTTTATATCACACTAGCAAAATACCCGTACTTTGTAGCGGTGGAGTAGTGTGTTAAAAAAGTTATGAAAAAAAAGTAACATTTTAAAAATAACGTAATGTGATTGTCAGTGTAATTGTCGTAGGCTTATTTTAGTAATGAGTAATAATGAGTAATGATTTTAGCAATTGAGAATGATGAGTATGATTTTAAATGTTGTATATGAGAAATACACATTTTTAGGATGTAAGGATCTCTTTGTAAACAACGCTTGTAGTTCTGCCCTCAGGCTGTAAAATGTCTGCTGAGCTTACTCTTGAGCATGCAACGTACAGTTGGCCATGTGAGAAGCAATCTTGTGTCAAGTCAATGACAACCTTTTTTAGAGTCTGGCCCTGTGACTCATTTATTGTCATAGCGAAGCAGACCCTTACTGGAAATTGGAGGCGTTTGAATTGGAATGGGAGGTATGAGAGGAATGCGAGGAATAAATACAGTCTTCTCTGAGTCTGTTTCAGTGAAGACAGTTGCCTCAATGAGATTCTTGTGCAGAGATTCGATCTAAAGCCTGGTGCCATTACAAAGTTTTGGTGGTTGTAAGTTTCGTAGTAAAGCGTTGGAGTAAACGAAAAGGCAGGAGTCACCAGGAGGCAGACGTGAAGCAAGGCGAACAATAACAGGCTTGAAGCAGTGGAGTAAAGAAGAAGGGAGCAGTGAGCACGAACAGCTGAGGACATTAAGGAAGCAAGTGAGGAGGCACATGAGCACGAGATGTCATTAATGTTTATAGGCAGGGAGCCAACCACGTGGTAGGTGTGTGGACAGCGGCTGTGTGGAAAAAGGAAGGGGGACCGGGGGTGGACCTTGTGTGTGAAATAAATCCTCTTTTAATGGAAATAAGGAATGAAACCGCCAAAAGAAGAGCTCAGTTCCTAAATTTCCTTATGGCGTAATGGTGAGAACCGCCAAAAAAGAAGACGTTATTTTTAAAAGTTCATTACGGGGCACAAAACGAAATGAAACATACTTCATGTTTGTAAGTACAGTGTAAAGGATGAGCATGGGAAAATTGGAAGTAGCAGAAATAGTAAGGAGGGGTTTCCCCTATCTATATATACAGTTTAGGGGGTGCACCCGTTTCCCCCCCTTGGGTGTTGTAATAGGACATGAAACATACCTAACTTTTATAAGTACACTGCAAGGAATGAGCACGCAAAATTTCAGCTTCCCACATATATAGAAAGTGGGAGTATTAGTGATGAGTCAGTGAGGGCTTTGCCTTTTATATGTGTAGATAGCAAAATACCCGCGATTCGCAGCGGAGAAGTAGTGTGTTAATGAAGTTATGAAAAAGAAAAGGAAACATCTTAAAAATAACATAACCAGCGGTAAAGCAAGGAAGAATCTGTAATCAGGGTGTTTGGGAGCTCGTGACAGGGGTGCCTGCTAACCTAAAAGGGATATTCGGATCTGACGGCTTAACTTGTCTGTTGTGGAGCGGGCGTCGGCCATGTATGGACGCTAACGCAGAGTCACCCGGGTGAGACGGACTTCGTTCTTCAATAAAGGAACTGTCGCCAAGCCGGTGAGACCGCTTCTTTACATGTAAATTAAGTAAACGTGTCAGCGGTGCACATCAGGATTGGTCGCCAGATTCACTGCAGACTTCCCAGGCCGTGTGATTATAAACTTTTAAAAGAAAGTTCAGATAAAGGACTGGGGAACGTGTTGGGATTGTGTGTGTCTGGGTGTCTAATTTATATGTGTATATAGTTGTAATATAGGTTAAGTACATGTCAATTTATTTGCGCCGTTTATAAATAAGAGATTCTTTCCGTTTGTTTACCTTCATGGTCAACCTACATGGCCCTGTGTGAAAAAGTAATTGCCCCCTGAACCTTAATTGAGGCCAGTGAGGCCTGCAGTTCTTTAGACGTTGTCCTGGGGTCTTTTGTGACCTCTCGGATGAGTCGTCTCTGCACTCTTGGGGTAAATTTGGTCGGCCGGCCACTCCTGGGAAAGTTCACCACTGTTCCATGTTTTTGCCATTTGTGGATAATGGCTCTCACTGTGGTTCGCTGGAGTCCCAAAGCTTTAGAAATGGCTTTATTACCTTTACCAGACTGATAGATCTCAATTACTTCTGTTCTCATTTGTTTGTGAATTTCTTTGGATCTTGGCATGATGTCCAGCTTTTGAGGTGCTTTTGGTCTACTTCTCTGTGTCAGGCAGCTCCTATTTAAGTGATTTCTTGATTGAAACAGGTGTGGCAGTAATCAGGCCTTGGGGTGGCTACGGAAATTGAACTCAGGTGTGATACACCACAGTTAGGTTATTTTTTAACTAGGGTGCAATTACTTTTTCACACAAGGCCATGTAGGTTTGGATATTTTTTCTCCCTAAATAATAAAAACCATCATTTAAAAACTGCATTTTGTGTTTACTTGTGTTATATTTGACTAATGGTTAAATGTGTTTGATGATCAGAAACATTTTGTGTGACAAACATGCAAAAGAATAAGAAATCAGGAAGGGGGCAAATAGTTTTTCACACCACTGTATATATATATATACACACACACAGACATACATATACATGCATGTATTTATGTAGATATATATATATGTGTGTGTGTGTATGTATATGTCTATATGTACTGTATATATGTAGATATGTATATATATGTATATGTATATATATATATATATATATATGTGTGTGTGTGTGTGTGTGTGTGTGTGTGTGTGTGTATATATATATATATATATGTGTAGATATATGTATATGTACAGTATATATATATATATATATATATATATGTATATATATATACAGTGGAATCTCGAGATACGAGTTTAATTTGTTCCAGCACTGAGCTTGTATAGTGAATTTCTCGTATCTAGAACAAACTTCCCCATTGAAAATAATGGAAATCCAGTTAATCTGTTCTGCACCCCCAAAAATATCAACATAAAAATCAATTTTCCAAACAAATAACACTGATCTATACTAATAAAAGGCAAAGCCCTCACTCACTCACTCACTCAGTCACTCATCACTAATTCTCCAACTTCCCGTGTAGGTAGAAGGCTGAAATTTGGCAGGCTCATTCCTTACAGCTTACTTACAAAAGTTGGGCAGGTTTCATTTCGAAATTCTACGCCTAATGGTCATAACTGGAAGGTATTTTTCTCCATTAACTGTAATGGAGTTGAGCTGGAATGACGTGGGGCGGAGTTTCGTGTGACATCATCACGCCTCCCACGTAATCACGTGAACTGACTGTCAACGTAGTGCGTAGAAAACCAGGAAGACCTCCAAAAAGCGCTTAAGAAAACATGCATTATATAATTGAGAAGGCAGCGAAACAATAAGAAGCGAGCGAGTGACATATACTACCATATTCATGAGTGCTGCTACCTCGGAAAGAAAGCAAGGTGTAAACCTAAACTTTAAATTAAGTTCATAGACAGGCTACGCTGGCGTTTCACATGCCCACAGGTAATGCGGGATACAAGTTTAATGATAGGACGCAGGATATAAACGAGAGTTTTGATCACTTTGTAACTAAGTTAAAATTGTAGGTGAAGGGGTGTGCTTATGCAAATTCGAGACTGTGTTTGTGGGGATTGACAGTTAAGGCGGGTGGGGAGTCACGTCATCATCTCAAATCGCTCTGAGCTGAGCTCCGCGGCTAACGCCGTCTTCCGAAGCAACTTCGTCAGACTGCCACCAAATACTCACAGAAAAATCCACAAGTTAATACACACGCTGTCTCTAGAGTTTCTCCACACTGAATCCTCCAGGCACTACTTACAAAAGGTTACATTGACAATCGTGTTACGTTATTTTTAAAATCTTTCCTTTTCTTAGCACAAGCACAGCTGAGAAGCTTCATGCATGTGCTCCATAACGCGTTAAAAATAATGCATTTAATCACACTTTGCATTACAAGCAAAGGGAGCTTTTGTCAATGCATGATTTCCTGGTACACGATTACATTGATCAGTGCATCCCGATTCATTTTACCCTCGCACCACCTTAGTTTGAGAAGAAGTATGAAAAATATGAGGTTAACACAGAAAAACAGATCACCAATTCAAGCTTTATGAATAATCGATTCGCCATCAATAATTGTTTTGGTAAAGCCATCCTCCTTCCATTTTATAATTTTTCCGCCATTAGCCATGATTAAATGAACGGTAAATAAAGTAAGAGCAAAGCGAGGGTGACTTATTTAGGCAGGCATATATATGACAGCAACACTCATGACAATGTCAATCATGTTACGCTATTATTAAAATGTTTCCTTTTCTTTTCATTACTTCTTTAACACACTACTTCTCCGCTGAGGCGCTGGTTTTGATATATATATATATATATATATATATATATATCATATATATATGAATGACCTCCAAAGAGCGCTGAGACTTTTGATATCATGAACGTGTCTGCAAAACTGTGTCTCCTGCCCAGCAAAAGTCGAGCAGCCAGCGCGTGCATAGCTGTGCCGGCCTTTGAGACGCTGACTGCGCTTCTGCCTTAAGTCAAAGTGAGCACTTTTAATTTTTTTCATCCTCCCCTGCGCTATAGCCCAGACAAGTGCAAACACGGACCCCTTTTCTACACCACGGCAAAATAATATTAAGGCGATTCACACTTTCTTTTGCACGATATCGATTATGAGGTCCTCACCTCGGATTATGAAGACACGCACACGAGTGGAGGACTGACAGTGCCATCACAGCCGATTAATGGCGGGGCGTCTCACCAGTCTACACAAGACCCACCGCGACTGTCCCCAAAAGGTGATCATAACGCCAGCGAACACATCTCTCTATACTATATAAAAGAAAAGGCAACTTTCCTTTCTTTACACCTTTTTCCTTTTATCCCAAACCAAAGCCTTTCTCTCTTAACACTGCAGAGGACACAAAACTAATTTTCTTTAAATGCCGGTAAGGCACATTACCAGAGGCACAAATTTGAACGTTCACATAGAAAATGTAATTTCTATACCACAGCCGTCGTATAGCGCCTTTCAAAAGGGATCTACTACCGAGAGATGATCCATATACATTTTAGCTGCTGTTAGTTACTTACCTGTTGTGTTACACAGTCTTTAAAATGTAGTTTACCCAACCACTCCAGTAGTGCTCAATGTACCTGTACTTCTTAAAACGTTAATGTTTTACTGTTTAATAACTTATAGACTATATTTTATTATTTTTCCCTTGCACTCAGTGACCAAAGCTATACACACACATATAGACACATACACACATACACACAAGTATATGTATGTGTATATATATATGTATGTATATATATATATATATATATATATATACACACACCTATCTACATTATATATATATATATATACATATATATATATATACACACACATACATACATACACACATATATTTAATTTGTGTGTGTGTGTGTGTATGTATGTGTGTGTATGTATGTATGTGTATATATGATGTAGATAGGTATGTATATATATATATATATATGTGTATATGTAGATATGTATATAGATATGTAGATATGAAGATATGTATGTATATATGTATGTATGTGTGTGTGTGTGTGTGTGTGTGTATATATATGACAGCAGCAATCCAAGCTGTGAGAAAACAGTAAAAAGGAGGCGTGTCAGACGTCGTGGTACATTTTCTGATGCAGCTACCGAAAACAACTTCGTGACGCTGCCGCCAAATACACAAAACAATTACTTTGACAATCATGTTACATTATTTTTAAAATGTTTCCTTTTTTTTTAATAACTTCTTTAACACATGACATCGCTGCGAAGCGCGGGTATTTTGCTATATATATATATCACAGCGACACTCATAACAGTGACAAAACAATTACATTGACAATCATGTTACGTTATTTTCAAAATCTTTCCTTTTCTTTCTCTTTCCTTCTTTAACACACTACTTCTCCGCTGCCAAGCGCGGGTATATATATATATATATATATAGATATAGATATAGATATAGATAGATAGATAGATAGATAGATAGATATGAGAACAACATATATATATATATATATATATATATATATATATATATATATATAGATAGATAGATAGAGATATAGATAGATAGATAGATATGAGAACAACACTCATATCAATGACAAAACAATTACATTAACAATCATGTTACGTTATTTTTAAAATTTTTCCTTTTCTTTTTCGTACCTTCTTTAACACACTACTTCTCCGCTGCGAAGCGCGGGTATTCTGCTAGTAAATAATATATACAAGTGGAACCTCGGTTTGCAAGTAACTTGGTTTACGAGTGTTTTGCAAGACGAGCTAAATTTTTGAATTAATTTTGACTTAATAAAACAAGCGATGTTTCGCTCGCTCGCTCACGCACGCGTCTCTCTCTCTCTACTTATCTCTCTTGCTTGCTCGCGCACACCTCTCTCTCTCCTTATCTCTCTCACTCGCTCACGTCTCTCTCTCTCTCTCCTCATCTCTCTTGCTCGCTCACGTGTCTCTCTCTCTCTCTCCCTCCTTATCTCTCTCGCTC
This sequence comes from Polypterus senegalus, assembly GCF_016835505.1. Lineage (NCBI taxonomy): Eukaryota > Metazoa > Chordata > Cladistia > Polypteriformes > Polypteridae > Polypterus > Polypterus senegalus. The sequence goes on from NC_053156.1 coordinate 172,188,222, forward strand.
GTGCCTCTCTCTCTCCTTATCTCGCTCGCGCCTCTCTCTCTCCTTATCTCGCTCGCTCGCGCGCGCCTCTCTCTCCTCTTGAGGGCAGTCGTCCCCTATTCTCCGTCTGCATGTCCGCGATATTTTAGGATACGCTTATACAGCGAACTGCTACAGCGAAACAATGAAATCAGAAGCGCACAAACGCTTAGATCCTCACGCTACGGGAGAACAAGGAACACTGAGTGAGCTGACTGGCTGACAGCATCAGCTTGGGTGAATCCTCGAGTCGAGGCTGATTGGGAAACGCGCCACGCATACCCACAGCCTGGCTCGTGGCTCGTTACGCGAGCCAATGCTCATTTTTAGATCCGAATTTTTCTCACATGCTTTCCTCTTATCTTGAATTTCTCGTATACAGAGGTGATCGTATCTAGAGGTTCCACTGTATATGTATATATATGCGTGTGTAAATGTATATATGTAGATATGTATGTATATGTATATGTTTATATGTATATATATATATTTATATGTGTGTGTGTCTTTTTTCTAAAGAAAAAAAAAAACAACAGTGGTGATGAGTTTGGCAGGGTAATTAAGTCTTTTGTGCGACGCCTGACCATACTAAAGAACATGAGGTAATAGTGAGCATGGCGATTTCAAAAACAAATTAAAATTAAGTTCCAAGTAAATGTTTCTTTTTCAAGTGTATATTGTCTGCTGGTTACACAAAACAAAATATTTATTGACCCATGAATTCTGCCACTAAGGTAATTTTCTGTTATATAATGTATGTGATAATGGAATAGATTTTAAATGAGACCTTGCCTAAATTGATTACTGCAGATGTATAGAAAGCAGGCTGACATGTTTATTGTCTTTCATTTAATTTTTCAAATTTAAGCAAATATACATCACCAGTCTTATTTTCAGTAGTCTTTAATGAATGATTATCTAACATTTAAGTAACAAAGACTCTTTATGGTTCAGTTCCAACTTTGCACATATTTCTTTCTCTTGCCGGAGAGATCAGTATAAATATGTTTGACAGATGGCCATTTTTTGTAATGTTTTAATCTTTTTTTTTCTTGGTGTGTTAATTGAAGCCTCTTCTTTTAATTCTTACTGAAATGTAGTGATTAAGTAAGGTCTATCAATGCGATCACAATGTTCACTTTAAAAGCACGTTTATGAAGGAAGATGGTGCCAAAGCTCACGTCATTTGTCAAATACATATGTTTTCACCATGGGGTTATTTTTTCCCCGAATATGAATGAAACATATTAACTATAGATATATTGAAGCTAATGTCTCATTAATGGCAAAAATAGTAACTGGAAAAGTTAATGTAAATCGAAAATATTCTGTATTCCTGTATTTTAATGTTTTAAACAGTAATCACACATGACCTTTTTCTCTTACTAAAGACTCCAACAATTAAGCTTCAAATTTAAAACATAATGTTTTAAATCGTAATTTAAGAATTTTTTTGCAAAATTGTCATTTCTGCATTTCCTACTGGTGTGCCCAATAATGAATTTATTTATTTTGAGAATAGTGATATTGTACAGTAATACAAACATTGTCACTAATGTGGTGGTGGGGAATTAGACCATATTGCTGCTATAAATAGACAGGTGAAAATAATAATAAAGAGGAGCTTTAGATGTACTTGCTTATTTTGCCATGAGTTTAAGCATAGTTTTTGTGACAGCACCCTTGCATTGCTGGGGGTCCCTTAGAAAGTTGCTTGATCAGATGTTCCTCTAAAAATATGGACAAATGATTCTGTTACTTTAAAAAAAATCTTGAAATTGTCCATCATTGTAGTGCAATATAAAATATAGATTGGTACAGATTGCTTCCTGTTCTCTTTCAATAGTTTATTGTTATCTCTTAAAACTATAATGTTATGCCTATTTAAAGTGCTTTGGTGTGAAATCCCCAATGACAGAAATATATAAAAACGTAGGAGGAAAGAAAAATTGAATCTCAGGGTGCACAGGCATAGATACCTGTGTGACATATATTGACAGTAGACTTAAATTCTTTGTAACCTCTTCAAGTTTTTTTTCCAATTGTCATCTTTCCATCTTTAATAGTCCATGGTACTTGTTAAGCAGCTCTGTCACACACCGGGTCAGCCATGTGCTGGTTCTTAAAATTTGTTAAAAATAGATTTTTGCTGCCTACTTTGGTATAGAGATGGTGGTGAGATGTTGGAACATCAGTGGCAGTGTTTTATTTTTAGCTGGATCCTTGTTCACTTGCCTTCACGAGTGACACAATAGTCAGAAACTGACATAAGCAGCCAGCTAGAGTGAGACTCATGTAATTAATGCTCAGACAGCTATGCGCGCCTGCATTTGTTTGTAGGGTACATCCTTTGTTCTAAGGGAAGATTTTTTTCTCTTTTTTTTCAACATTTGAGTATTTAGGAAAGCAAGGATTTATAAGCTGTTCACATTATAGTAAGTTATCTTTTTTTCCCTTGTCATTTATTTTTAAACCTGATTATTCCAAGGCAGGAATACAAGAGCCAGGTGGCAACCCTACAGCACTGGAAATTGCACAGGAACCAAGCATAGATAAGAGTACCAGGCTATTTCAGCCAATGCTGACTTTCATTTAAGTTAATCTTACATACATGTGTTAGGAGAAAACCAGAGTCCCTGGAGAAACCTTACACAGCCTTCATGAGAACATGCTAAGTTTAAACTAATGGTAATCAGATTAGGATCTTAACCCAGAAACACTAACTACTGAGCTGACATGGTGTCTAGCTAAGTAAAGTACAATAATAAAACATAAATTGCATAATCTCTTACTTTTTTATGTCATTTATACTACCTACATTTGTTTAAATGAACAATAATCCTCCTGTAAATGTGCGTTAATATTTAGAAGTGTTAATTGTTGCTGTAACACCAAACACACTACAAAATCCATTTACTTTTATCTTTCCCTACAACACTTAGAAAGGAAAAGAAACAAATATAGTATTTATACATAAATATTAAATGAGTGACATACCTGCCAATAGTCATGTTAGAAATGGGTCTTTGAGTTTTCGTTAAAAAGTAAAACTTCACTTGTGCTTTCTTTCTTTCTTGAGATCACATCTACACTTTTTTCTACCCCATTGATCAGTTTGCAAACCATTTTCCGAAATTTGGAGGCCATTAAATCCAGCACTACATCGGCCAGTCTCTTTTCCCTATGAGGCCATTGGCTGTACTTGAGCACCACACAGAGAAGATAGAGCATTCTTCCTTTTCTCTTGGTTCCCGGAACACCTGACAGCTTATTTTCTCTGGAATAACATTGTGTTTTAAGAACAACTAGGGACAGATTAATCCACCTCACCTATTTTTGTGGCCATTGTTACTTCTATTTAGGTATTTTGTTTCCCTTACACATTATCCTATATAATTTGTTTCTTTTTTGGTTATACAGGAATCAACAAGGAGAAAGAAAAGGAAATTACCATGAAATAATTGCTGACACTCTCTAAAATGTGTATCAGTCTGTTTCAAGTGCTATCCAAGGCAATGGAACTGTCTTTTTGAGGTAGCCATAGGGATGAAAGTGTTCAGAGGCCATATTTAAATAAGACCTACTTTTTGTGATAGGAGGCAGATGTTTTGGTAGAAAGTGTTACACCCACTAGAGGATAATAAACCCCACTGTAAGAAACATTCACACAGGAAACACTGTTCTTAACAAAATGGTTGAAGCTTTCAGTGAGGTCTGCCATATGTCCTTTCTTCTTTTGGCCGTTTTGGAAGCTTTTAAATAATTATGCAAAGGAGAAAATTCCTTAGGACTTAGTGAATACTGGTCCCATCAAATACCTTTTTACAAAATAATTTAAAGTTGGGCCAAATGTAAATTATAACTGTAAAACAAATAGAAACACCATTTCAAAACTGGCCTTTTATAACAAAAAAACTTAATTGGTGAATTGAATAGATTATTGCATGTGGAGATGTGTTAAGTTTTCAGTGCTAAAGACTATATCTGGTAAAAATCCCTAAAGATCTGGATTAGTGAAGCTTTCAGTTGAAGGTTTTCCTCAGCAGCCATACATGTGTTATTTATAGAGAACCTACGAAAGGCTATGTACTGGAGAATAGTATGGCAAGAGCATAAGAAGAGAGTGCCTCTGATCAGACGGCTTGAAAAAATCTCAGTGATGTTTGCACATGATCCCCCAATAGCACTCAACCCCTACGTCTTCATACTTCTGCATTGTCTTCTACCAGCAAGCCTATATCTAGTTCTCCTATCTAGGCACCAGCTGAGCTAAATATGGTGTAGATATTATTAATTCTGGTTAAACATTACCTTAAATCTTCGTAATTGGTGAATTGCACATATTTTATAATATAATAATCTACAATAAAATAATACAGTTTTCATGACCACTCTTTTTGCAGTCCACAAATTCTTGCATATTACCTTTCACTTAACTTTATGAGATAAGAGCACTCACTCATTTTACTCTGTAGAAATTGAAGAATCTTGTAACAACTCCTCTCATAAATAACTGTGTTTCCTTATCAAGTGGAAGCAAGGGCCAAACAGACTTTTGCATAGTTTGGCAGAAAGAAGGAAGCATATTCATGCTTGGAATGCCTCCAGTGTCTTTGCCTACCTTCTGTTTTCTTGAGCTTAAAATGTAATCTATTTCAGATATGATCTAACTGTCCTCAACAACATGATGCTGTTGCCCCAATTGTTGTTGTGCAGTATGATGGGTGCAAACCCAGCTGTTTGGGTAATGGCATCACACATACAACTCAAAATTACAAGGCCAAGTTTCAGAATTTGCAAGTATTATTATTGATTATTTAGCAGATACATTTATCCAAAGTGATGATAAAAACAAGTTATAATATATATACAGTATACAAACGAAGGTGTAAGCATTAAAGCAACAGGGAACATGTTAAAAAAGTATCTATCTATCTATCTAAAAAAGCAAACATATGGGAGTACTACATAATTGTATCTACAACTAGACTAAGACAAAAAGACAAACAATGAGTGTCTTAAACTCTTTGACATTATCCTTGTCGTGTGTTATAATTGACAAAATGTTGGGGCACCCCACAGCAAACCCTGTATAATTGAATGATGGAAAAGGAGAGGGAAAAAAAACATTTTACATGCAAAAGGAGGTTGTTTGAGGTGGGTACAGGTAGGTAGACCCTGGAAAGAGACTTGAAGTGGAATGCTGTTGGTCCTTCTTTCAGCAGAGAGAGGAAAAGAGAGACCATTATCTCACAGTGGAAACCCCGGGTTAGTGGATAATTATCATCTCCCAAGCCTTTAAATTCTCCCATGTGAACACATACGACAGCGTTACACCTCCTGACCCCCCTAAATCAGATACATCCAACCAGGTCACACAAGCCACAAGAAAGAGCATTGCTGTCGGCATGGAGAGATCCTAAACAATGAATCAATAAGGATGTAGGTCCAGAAAACCATCTAGTGATGCACAAAGGTGCATGGTCCATCACTAGAGTGAATTTGTTTCCGGGAAGGTAGTTTTTCAGCTGGTGAATAGCCTATTTAATTGTGACAGGTAGGCTCAGGATTGGCATCACATCCAGGACAGGATTTATAGTGATTAGGTGACCATTCCACACACTCGACTTGTGAAGCTGTTTGACGTTGCTTGAGGGCTGTTGTTAAGAAGTCTAGATTTGTATACTTCTGTCTCTGGACCAGCCGGGCGAGATAATCAGGTAGGGCGTTTATCAGTAGGTCATAAGTGACCATTTCAGTAATAGCCTTTGCACTATTTACCTCAGATTTCAGCCAGAGCTCATATTGCTCTTCTGTTGGAGGACAACACAAGCTCTGTTATGTCCCTCTGCTTAAGCAATCGGGGTTCGGTGCTCCCACATCTGTACTTTTAGAGCCTGGGTCTCAGAGGCCATGGCCTGGATGATCGCAGTGTTGTCTTGTTGTTCATTCTTCTATTTGGGTAAATTGCGTGCAGTTTGAATAGGTAAGGGTAGAGCAAGAACAGAGAAACATTGTCCAGTCTTGGGAAGTCTGTGGTCAGCACACCGGCAGATGCAGAACAAGTACTCTTTGAAGGGACATGAGGAGAGATCCTTAGAGATTTTGAGGAACAGAACTGATCACATAACTGTAGGTCAACACAAGTATTTTGAATGACATTCTTACAGCAACAGGAGGCCCATGGGGAGACTGAAACAGTGGAGAATTATGAGTGAAACAAGGAACAGAGAACACCAGTTGAGCTGCTGCATTCTGGAGGAGCTAGAGAAGTCTGATAGCAGTTGAAAAAAATGTCTCACCAGGAGAATTGCAATATCCATCCATGAGAGAACCAGTGCCTGAACAAGTGGTTGTATTATCACTATAATTAGTGAGGAAACTATGAATCTCTGGGTATTATGAAGAAAGAGACAACAGAACTGGGTCATTGAAGATATATGTTTGATGAATGAAGTGATGAGTCCAGAGTTGCACCAGGATTCCTGACCATGACTGAGCAGTCGGGTGCCCTGACAATAGAAGCCGCCTTATAATTTGCAACCTTAAACTGGGATTTATTAAAAGGACTAAAATGGCCTGACTCCAACTGAAATTCTGTGGAACTTTATTTGTAAAACACCTTAGAATAATATTCACTTTAGAAATACAGTGTACTGGATGGAGTAGAGGTTTGTAAACTTGATACACCATCATGCAAAACCCACCATCTGGTGTGCAATGTGAAGTGGCATTGAATGTTTATACACCTCTGTATTGGATACAGCCTATCAGTGGATGTTACGTCAGACTTTCTTTTAAGTATTTATTCATGTTACAGATGCTTGATCTATTCATGCATGAAATATTACAGACAGTACTGATACATACTGCATGCTTGAGACAACATTGTAACATATCTCTTCCAAAGGTCATACGCAACAGACACCGTTCTTTATTTTTTTTTCCTTGTGTAACAAATGAAATGAGGTTAAACATGCACTCATGTTTCAAAAAAAGAAAGTGAAAAAATGATTATCACACCTTCACAAAGGCGACAGAGCATAAAAAAAAAACTAATAAAAACATATACATTTCCAGTTTTTATTCAGTGTTTGCAGTAGTTTCTTGAAATAGTGCCTATAGTCAGTTGTCCATTAGAATGCCTACAACATGAGAATACAGAAGACAATTTAAAACTGACTGTGGCTTTCTTGTATAGCTTCAAGAACAGACCCTTTGCTTTTATTTTAAACATTACATTATCTTCCTGCTTAGCACATCTTGGAAGTAGCTGTTCAGTGGCCTTACTGTTGTGGTCTCAATGCATGGTTGATGTACTATATTTTACATTAATTGCTTTCTTATGAAGCTGCAGTATAAAATTTACAAACAGATATATCCATGAAGTAAATGGCAAAATGGGACATTTTATTTAACAGACCACTATATGTGTTTTGTAAAGAATATTTGGTAAATATATTTTCTTAAATGTAAGATTTGAAAAACAGGGTTAGCAAAAGAGTAACAACAAAATCTAGGGACACTGAAATGAAATACCCCAGTAATTGAATGTTTTTATATATAATCTTGCCTGAAGAAGGGGCCTGAGTTGCCTTGAAAGCTTGTAATCTTTTTAGTTAGCCAATAACTCTTTCACTCTTAACTTTTCACTATATTCATAATGGTTAACACGATACAACACCCTATTACAATATAACTAGGGGATTATTTATTGGAGTCAAAATCATGAAATTCTATAAATATGTAAAAGAAAAATTATTATTTAATGGAGTAAAAATCATGAAGATGAGAATAAAATATTTACTCTCTTACCGATTAGAGTATTCCTGTTAAGCTGAGGTCCACTCTGTTCGATGAGTATTTATAAGAGACTAAATGAATGATCCATTTGTTTTAACTGACAAAAGCCAAGACTTTCTTGATATTTTACTTTATAATTTAAAAACGGAATAAGAATTTGAAAATATAACAACATCACATTAAAGTTTGAGAAATTCTGAAAAGAAAGATAACAAACATATATACGAATTTTTTTAAATAAGCCCGATTTAAAGCATGACATAAAATCGTTGCAGAAAATTGTTGCACTTTTAGGCTTAGGATTGTATATATATACTAGACATTAAGCCCATTACAATAATGGGCACTAGAACAGTAGTGCATAAACATTAGTAGGAACAGTCTATATTAAATGGCAAGGGACCTTGACCTCATTCTGTTTCTTGTCTTAATTTGTTTTTTGTCAAAAATATTTTTGCAAGAAGTCTAACGTAAAATAATAATAAAAATAAAATAGAAACGTATATGACAATACAGTAAGTATAATTAATATTGCCTTAGTGTAAAACTTTGTAACAATCTGTAAGACACAATATCTGAATAAGATATTTAGGTAAAATGTTTTTTTACCTCATGAAATGATTCTATACAATTTCATTACAGACAACATTTCTTGTAAATATTCTGTCTGTGTTTGGCAACAGTTTGCCTTGTTCAGGAATCTCTACAACCTTAACATCTGGAAAACTTCTTACTCTTGACAATGCAACATAAAACTGACCATGGCTGAACACTGGTTCTGGCAAGTAAATGCCAACCTTTTCTAAGGTTTGCTCTTCTGAGTCTTTCTCTTTTAGCGTTTTTCTGACGGTCATTTTCTCTTTCTTCAATCGATCTATTCTTTTGTTGATGTTTACTTGTTGAGCTGACTGTTCTTCCAGGAGATGTTATTTATATAGGATTTGATTGTCTGTGTCTTTTGTCCTACTTGACGTGTCCTTTTTTTTGGGTGGCATGTTGTTAGTAGATACGTCCGTAATATTTTCTCCTACAGTAATAATGGCTTTTATGTGGCTGTAATATGCATCACTGTATTGTGTGTCATTAATTTTCTCTCGCAGTAATACTGGTTTGTATTTCGGTAAAATGCCTGTAATTTTCTCTGACCATAATACTGGCTTTGATGTCCGTAATATGACTTTAATTTTCTGTCACAACAGTGGGCAATCAGCAGAATGTCCCCAGCAACTGATGTAATGTGTGGCGTGCTGCTTATAATCGTGCCTGTGGTGTCTCCCCAGCAAGTACTGTACAGTTCCTCAGCAAGTATTTTAATCTGTGGGGGCGTGCAACTGATTATTTTGTGTGGCGTCTCCCCAACAACGGATTTTATGTGCGCGGCTGCGACTACCCAATCAGAACTCTACCCAGCCAGGGTTTCCTTAGTTCTTATCATGTGCGGCGGTGGCATGGCCATTTACTGTGTGCCTAGCTTCCAATGTGTGTGCGGGGCACGGTGCGAAGTGCGGCGCGGCCCGCACATGTGCACTTCACCAAAAGACACACACGGACACCTGGACACACATAGGGGTTTTATTAAAGAGGATATGTATATATATATAAGGTTGAAATAGTTTTATATATATATATATATACACATATATACATATTTTCAAGACATTCGTAGTCTGAATCACAATCTGATCTATATATATATATACACACAAACTCGCTTCGCTCGCCAACCTCTTCCCAAGCCAAGCACTACGTGCTGTTGTGAAGACGAAGGTCTGAGTTGCAGCCGCTCCTCCGAAACCCCTCTTGAATGGTGATACAATGGGAAACAAATTCCTTTTTTTTTTTTTTTTTATAAAGTCCTCTTTGCTCAATCAGCTATTGGATTGCTGCTGTGCTGTGTGATCTGCCTATTGCTCACCTGCTCGTCCATAGCACTCCCCTCCCATGCCAGCAACACGTGCCATTGTGAAGAGGGGAGCTGAATGCACCCCAAGGAGATGCGGTTGCTCCTCTGAAACCCCTTTTTAATGGTAATACACTGGGAATCAAAACAGTTGGGTTTTTTTTTTTTTACCTCCTCTTTTCTTGAGCTGCTGCTGGCTTGCCTCTTCTCCTGTGCCACGTGATCTGCATTTTGTGCAACACTCTGAACGTTTTAAAGTCACTGCCTTATCTCTCTTCTTCCCCAGACATCCTCAAACACTATTTAATCTCTTTTCGCTGTTCCGTTATTTCACCAAGTAATATTTTCCATTTGCGCTAATGTGATATTTACTGTCATTTTTTTGAGACTTTCGAATTTTCTTACTTCCATTATCTCTAACCTGCTCTGTTTGTGTATCACGGGATTTGCTTCCAAAGGTAAGTATGACGTGACTTGCCCATCTCGCGTGATATGTAAGTGTCTCCCTGTCTCTCTTCAAAAGATCATGTCTCATCCCAAGTTTTTTTTTATAATAGAGAGATAGAGTAGATTGTTGATTTACATCAACTCCCAAGAATGGCTTATTTAATACACAAGCATAGTACGTATTAGTTCTGTCAGTCAGTCATCCCTGAATTGTTGACTTTCAAAGCAAACTGCAATATAATCTGAATTTTTATGAGACAAGTAGATAAAACAAAATGGTGGGAAGGTGCTGCAGTTGTTCTGTTATCCATATGGAATGAAAACCATTTGGGGAATCGTAAAAAATGATAGACATCACAGCCGAGTCAATATTAAAAATGAGATTTAGTGACTGTGCATGTTTTCAGGTGGCACATTGTCCATTAAAACTAATCAAACAATATTCACTAATTATTTTTTCATTTCACAATCATTTCATACTCACCCCTCAAATTAGGCAAGGAAAGCAGGAAATAAATAAAACTTCGTATAATTTGGCTTATTTAGTTTCCTGAAACAAACAACTTTTGTAACACAGAAGGCAACACATGTTTAGGAAAAAGTGACTCCGGTACAGCAGAAGCATGGGGCAAAGTTCTTATCTGTGGTTGATTTCTTGGCTCTCTGGGTAATTTGATGTAGAGAAAAAGTCTTGGGATTGAACGGCTCAGTGAATTCCAATACAATATGGTTGAAAAGAGGGGCTCTATAATATTTTTATATAGTACTGTTATATGGTATCTTTATATGTCTCTACTGCCGTATAATTGAAAAATCAACTCATCTCAACTTCTGTAAGCTTTACCAACAGGAGTAATCCTCTTTTTGTATTTTCCTCAGAACATCATCATTTGGTAGTAGCCTAACTGCCTCCCCTACACTCAGAACACCTGGACCAAATTTTAAAGACATATAAAACATTATGAACACACGGGCAAAGCTGTGCATTATCTGAAGCTCATTGGCCACTTCCTAAGTAATTACTTTGTGGTTATCAGTAATAGGCACTAATGCTAAGCATTTATGGCAAATACTGTTACGCTGTGATGATCAAAATGATCAGCAAAATATATTTGAGTGGACAAAGCTACATACATTTCTTCAATTTATTTGTATTAAGTTTACTTCCACATAAAATACAAATGAGTTTTTTTGCTTATGGCTGTAGTGTATTCAAAAGGATCCACATGTGCATGAATGGAAATAAAGAAATGATCAGACATGATCATGCCTTTACCATACTGTTTTATTGTAGATCATTTAAATGGTTTACCTATTTAACGTAAATAATGAATTTTCTAGTTAATTTTATAAAGCTGGCATGCCATTGGACAAGCATATCTTCTACTTTCGACTGCTTCCTTTAGGGCTTGCCACAGCAGATCATCTTTTTCCACATCTTCCTGTCCTCTCTCACCACATCCATAAACCTCCTCTTAGGCCTTTTCTTTTCCTCATACCTGGCAGCTCCATCCCTAGCATCCTTTTCCCAATATATCCAGCATCTCTCCTCTGTACATATCCAAACCAAATCAATCTGATCTTTCTGAATTTGTCTCCCAACCATCCAACCTGAGCTGACCCTCTAATTTACTCATTTCTAATCCTGTCTATCCTTGTCACACCCAATACAAATCTTACCATCTTTAACTTTTTTTGGTCAGTGCCGCTGTCTCCGACCCATATAACATAGCTGGTTTCACTACCTTTTTGTAGATCTTCCTTTTCACTCTTGCTTGGTACCCATCTGTAACAAATCAGTCCTGATACTTTACTCTTCCCACTGCACCCTACCTGCACTCTATTCTTTACCTCTCTTTTATACTCCCCTTGATCCCTCCTCTGTTGTTCTCAGGTTTTTAAACTCATCCACCTTCACCAACTCTACTCCCTGCATCCTCACCATTCCTCTGACCTCCCTCTCATTCACATACATGTATTCTGTCTTGTTCCTCCTGACCTTCATTCCTCTCCTCTCTAGAGCATATTTCCACCTCCAGGGTTTCCTCAACATGCTCCCTACTCTCGCTACAGATGTCATCCACAAACATCATAGTCCAAAGGGACTCCTGTCTAATCTCGTCTGTCAACCTGTCCATCTCCATTGCAAATGAGAAATGGCTCAGAGCTGATCCCTGATGTAATCCCACTTCTACCTTGAATACATCTGTCACTCCTACCACAGATCTCACCATTGTCACACTTCCCTTGAGCATATCCTGTAGCACTCTTACAAACTTCTCTGCCACTCGCCAATTCCTCATATAATACCACAACTCCTCTCTAGGCACTCTGTCATATGCTTTCTCTAAGTCCACAAAGACACAATACAACTCATTCTGGCCTTCTCTATACTTCTCCATCAACACCCTCAGAGTAAACATTGCATCTTTAGTGCTCTTTCCTAGCATGAAATCATACTGCTGCTCAGTAATCATCACCTTCCTTCTTAACCTAGCTTCCACTACTCTTTCCCATAACTTCATGCTGTGGCTCATAAATTTTATTCCTCTGTAGTTACTACAACTCTGTACAGCCCCCTTACAGAGGGTGGGGGTGGGGGGGCAGTACACTTCTCCACTCCTTAGGCATCTTCTCACTTTAAACAATCTGGTTTAAAACTCCACTACCATCTCTCCTACACACATCCATGCGTCCACAGGTATGTCATCTGGACTAGCAGCCTTTCCATTATTCATCCTCTTCATCGTTGTCCTTACTTCCTCCTTGTTAATCCATTGCACTTCCTGATTCACTATCTCTACAACATCCAAACTTTTCTCTCTCTCATTCTCTTCATTCATCGGTCTCTCAAAGTACTCTTTCCATCTGCTCAGCACTCTCCTCGCTTGTGAATACATTTCCATCTTTATCCTTTATCACCCTAACCTCTTGCAATCATTTTCCAGCTTGATCCACGTCTAGCCAGTCTGTACAGGTCCTTTTCTCCCTCCTTAGTGTCCAACATTTCATGCAACCCATGCCTTTAGCCTTTGCAACCTCACTCTTCACCTTATGCCTTATCTCCTTGTACTCCTGTCTACTTTCTTCATCTCTCTGACTATCCCAATTCCTCTTTGCCAACTTCTTCATCCTGTATACTCTCCTTTCACATTTCACCACCAGGTTTCTTTGTCCTCTTTCCTCTGTCCAGATGTCATACCATACATCCTTCTATTTGTCTCCCTTACCACTTCTACTGTAGTTGTCCAGCTATCTGGTAATTCTTTACTGCCACCCATTGCTGGTCTTACCTTCTCACTGAACTCCACCTTACAATCTTCCTTTTTCAACCTCCATCATTTGATCATTGGCTCTACCCTTACTCTCCTCCTCTTCTTGATCTACAGTGTCATTTTACAGACCACCATCCTATGCTGCCTAACAACACTTTCCCCTGCTACCACTTTGCAGTCTCCAATTTCCTTCGGACTGACCTTCTTGCATAGGGTATAATCTACCTGTGAGCATCTTCCTCCACTTTTGTACATCACCCTATGTTCCTCCCTCTTTTTAAAATACTCTTTTCACCTCCAAAACATTCTTGATATACTGTTCCTTCAGGATAACCCCTTCCACATTTCTCCTCCCATCTACACCATGGTAGAACAATTTGAACCCTCCTCCAATACACCTGGCCTGCCTTACTTACTGGTCTCTTGCATGCATAATATATCAACCTTCCTTCACTCCATCATATCGGCTAACTCTCTCCCTTTACCAGTCATACTGTCAATATTCAAAGTTACTACCCCTACTTCCAATCTACCTTCATCCTCTCCTACTGTCTCCAGACACGTCAGCCCCCTCTTCTTTTTCTTCAGCCAACAGTAGCCCAATTTCTGCCAGCACCCTGTTGGCTAATAGTACTAGTGACAGCTGTTGTTAACCCAGGACTTCACCAATCTGGTATGGAAATCTGTATTGATATCTGCAGGAAGAAAAACACTTGTTTATGCATCCCCTGTGACTGGGTTGGACATTGGGCAAGCATGTGAACCATTAAAAAGACATTATAACAACATCCCATAGCCTGTGCTGCTTAGTGAAGTACAAGTCTGCAGCAAGTCGGAACCCATTCTGGCAGCAATGGTCACAAAACAGCCATTTCTCTTTCATTGTAGAAATTAGAGTTACCAGTTAGTCTTTTTAGATGGAAGAGGAGGCTAGACTGCCTGAAAGAAACAAAAGAGGGAAGATGTGCCAACTACACAGAGACAGTGGTGCCAACTCTAAGCACTGTGCTACAGTTCATCTCGCGACAGTGTACATGACTTACATATCATGATTAAGCAGTGGAGGATAAAGTGATGGATCCCAGTCAGTCAACTTCGCTATGAGGCTAGACTCCAATGTAAGGTACTAGCAGGGCCAGCACCACCATTACAGCGAATTAGGCATTTGCCTATGGCACAGTTAATAAATTGGACCCAACCACACGGGTTAGCTACCAGTCAGTTGGTGCAATAATAAGCTTGGTCTAGGGCACAAAATAACTTGGCACCAACACTGGTCACTAGGTAAATGAAGCTTGATAGACATCATAAATAAATGATCTCATCATTGTACCAGCTCTTTCCTAAAATATTGGAGCATGTTTGGTTTCTTAGTATAGTACTGTCCAACTATGTCAGGTGCAGTCAGTTTTAGAAATGTTAATTTTATGTTGTACAGAGGTAGGATTTACCTTTCTGGTTAAACCTGCTGTTTTGTCTGCTTCAGGAAAAAAAATGAGGCTTTGTTGTGCAGTCGAAGGTTATTAACCATCTGCTTATTTATAAATGTACTGTAACAACAAGGATAATAAGGCTTTAGGTGTGATGCTGATGTCCCTTTGCAACAGCTAAGCTTATCCTTATATATGAGCTGAAGGGTATCTCATGTCACACATCAACACTGCAGCCGTTTTGGGAATAATGGAATTGCACTGCTTTCTTTCATAACGGATTACTTCTCCTTTGATAGGTAAATCAGAATCAAACAAAAATGATGTTAATACCCTCCCATGATACTTGAAAAATCAGAACAAGTAAATGAAAAGGTTTAGAAGAGATCTCAGTGTAAAAATCAAGATGTGAAACTGAATGCTACTGGTGCTGACGGTGTATGGACCGGCACAGTTTTGGCATTGATTTTCCCCACATCTGTCGCATAGGACATTTCAGCAGGTCACTTTTTTCTAGACAGTTTGACTTTTAGATGATAGCTAAACCCGGATTGGGGAGAAAACGAGCAGTTGTTTCATTTTAAGTACCTGATATATATGTGTTAAAACAGTTTGGCTAATTCAAGTTATACAGTTTCTAAATTACTAAATTGTTTATGCTTAAGTTTACACCCTTTATTTTGTTTCTCTAGTTTCATGTCTGAGAGCAATATAAATCAAGCATACCAACGTGTCTCTATGTTCTCCTGTGTTTCAGAAGTGAATTATTTTCTGTTTGTAACCAAAGCAGTCATTTGCAATGTTGGGGAGCTTCTACTTTTTTCTAAAATTCATTTTCAAAACCTGCTTAATCCAGTTCAGGGTTGTTGGTGGCTGGAGTCTGTCCTATCCACATCAGGAGTAAAGCAGCAACCAACCCTGAGTGGGATGCCAATCCATCACAGCCCATGGGTCACTTATACCAATTTAAAATCACCAGTTAGTAAATGGAGACCAGGACATTGGGCTATGTAGGTTCAGTGATGGATGGGTGAATGAGAGGATGAATATAGGTGTCATTTGGACAATATTATCTCAGAATCAACAACAAACGTTTGGTACAAAAAAGGAAATATCTCAGTGACCCTGTTATTTTGAACAGATGCATTTAATTTACACTTCAGCATAAGTATGTCTTTATACTGTACCAAAGAAAATAAACCCTTATAATCCTTCACTGTGACTGTCCTTTCTATCTTTAGCCAAGTCAGAAGTTTTCTTTCTTTTCAGTAGGTTAGATGTGTCTTTGTTTCTTATATTTATGTATGTATTTATTGAGCTTCTGTTAAAAGCCATATTTATCTCTATGGACAAATAAAGGTCCATCTATTCAGCCATACAAAAGGCCATTGCTCAAAAGTTAATCAGCAAATTAAGGACACACCTGAAGAAAGCTACCATAATGTCACCCTGGGTTCAACAATTCAATGCCTGAAAAACCCCAGTCTACATAGTTATGACCTATAATGTAGGGTAGGTAAGACAGAAAATAAAGAAAGTTGGAAAGCTTTAGAATTGTGAAGCTAAGGTGTAAGCTATTTTCTTCACTGTTCACATATGTCTAAAAAAAGAGCTTTCTGATTAAAATTGTGAAGCAAAAAGAACTATAATACTCCATATTTTTTGTATTTCAGTTTACTAAAAAAACAAACTACAGTAATCTGAAAATTTGTGCCTCAATAGAAAATATTTTTGACAAAATGTAAATTAAGCAAAATTTGAATCCTTCCAAAGCTGTGAGTATTTTTGCAAGACAATGTTTTTGTTGTGACACATTTTACAGGTTCCATCTCCACTTGTAGTGATGCTGCTTTTTCTTTCTATTCTTGAAGCGCCATTGAAAGTCCCCATGGACCAATTAAAGGGACTGTGTGCTACTGTGTGATGTATCCAACCAATGAGACTGGATTGGAAAAAAAACATTCCTTAGCCACTGTGGGGAAAAAAACAAGAATAGATACCATTCCTCCACCTCCAACTGAATAAAATGAACACTTATGCCATATTTTTGGCTGCATACTTTAACTAAGCCTCACATTTAACAACCCACACAGTGAGACTGAGAGATGGTACTTCATATGACTGCATGCTGGTCAGTGGCATGGACAAGTTGCTATTTTAAGACGTGTCTTTTAAAAGCAAATGAGATAAGCAAGGTCTCAACTAGAATAAAAACAATGTAACCACACTCAAAACATAGCATGGTGTATATATGTGTATATATATATATATATATATGT
This sequence comes from Polypterus senegalus, assembly GCF_016835505.1. Taxonomy (NCBI): domain Eukaryota; kingdom Metazoa; phylum Chordata; class Cladistia; order Polypteriformes; family Polypteridae; genus Polypterus; species Polypterus senegalus. The sequence goes on from NC_053156.1 coordinate 172,205,374, forward strand.
ATATATATATATATATATATATATATATATATATATATATATATATAATACAGTATATACATCTGTCCTTAATCCATTTCAGGGTCATAGGTAGCAGTAGCCAATCCCAATAGCATCAGGCACGAGAAAGGAACAAACTCCACAGGGCCCATTCACACATACACACCCTCATTCATTCACGGGCAATTTGAAATCAACTGTTAATGCAACAGCATTCCTTCTATGGGTACGTCTCTTCCCACTCATATTCTAAAAGTGCAGCTGTATACAATGTATATAAAAACGAAGTCGTAGTGTATAATCTTTGCTGCATTACAAAGCCTTAGTCGTCCATTTCTGCCATAGCACCTTGGTGCTTTATTCAATTTCTCCTTTGCAAATTAAGAACAATCAACAGAATGAGAATATTGAGTTAATTGGAGGATCTTTTGTAACATTAATGATTAAAATATATGTGTGAGTTGAACAGTAGTCTTCGCTTGAAACCTAATATTGTGATTAAGGTAAAGTGCAAATGTCATCCATACAGTCATAAGCCATAGTGAAATTTAGGGCCACCACAACTGCAGCGCACTATAACACTATATCTGTCTGCTTCCACTATAGCTGTGGAGTTATATAACATGTTGTTTTGTAACTTTCCATTTTCTCCAAAGCTGCAGAGATCTTCACTGTGTATCTTTTGCTGCTTCTCCCAGTAGCAAAACCTAGTTAAAGGACTCTTGTATTTTATTGAAATACGCTATTGTGCCTGCAATGTGCATAATAATAGTGACACATGTTGTAGAGTAGTGTTTTTCAACCAATGTGCTATGGCATAGTGATACACTGTGAAAACTACTCAGGTGTGCCGTGGAAATAATAGTGTAGCGCCCATGCATATGAACCTGAGAGAGACAAACTCCTCAGGTGGTTCAGACCTTTCTGAGGAGGAAAGGAGTACTTAAAAGCAGCTCCATAATCGCTATATTGCAGACATAACACACAGAGAGCACATCTCCAGGCTGCTAGCGTCCATCTTTCAAGGCTGTGAGTCTCACAGGGCCAGTGGATAGTGGGTGTACAAGTTGGCCCTGAGGAAGAGAAGGATAGTCAACACAGCGTGGAGGTGCCCCCAAACTGCTTACTAAATGCTGTTTGTTTGTGGTTAGCAGAACAGTGGTGTGCCTTGGGATGTTTTTGGTTACAAAATGTGTGCCACAACAGAAAAAAGGCTGGGAAACACTGTCATAGATTGATGTGGTGTATACAAATGGAAAATGCTTCCTAAAGTGTGTTTAGCACTGTAAGAACAAAAAAGTAACAAAACTGAGGACTCTATATCTAAATAACCTTGATATTAAGATATGAAACAAAACATTGTGTTTTGTAACAGGCAAAGCTAATAGATGGTTTTTAAAGCAAGCTCTTTCAATATATATCCATGGTTTTAATTGGCAAGACAATGTCTGCAATGCCAGTTTATATCAATGGAAATGTCAACAACTGGCCATGGATATTATCAAACAAATGGCCAACTTTGTTTGGGCACCTGAAGAGAGAAATGCCAGTATGTCTGACAGTTCAAGCAATGAAAGAAAAACCATTTGGTTAAAGAAGATTTGGTCATAACTGATTACAATGACATGCTGTATGCTGCATGTTGCTTTCCTACTACAGTGCTTCCACCAATCTATGCAGATTTTCCTTTGCCTTATCTGAGTATTAGACACATTTGATATTTAGTTGGAGGAAAAGGTTTTGTGAATCCTATGGAATTACCTGGATACTTTGCATTAATCACTCACAAAAATAATCTTTCTTTGAATTTGCTCTACAGAATCTGGAGTTCATCTTACTATAAAACTGTATTTAACAAATGTAACAAAACAAATTGTCTGTGGGTGAATATAAAATACAAATGACTGCCATTTAGAGTTACTGCAACAAGATTCATATGCAAAGAGAACTGCAATATAAAATATCCTTGCCTAATATAAAAAAGGTCAAAAATCTATTTAACGGATAACTGTGTTTATATATTTATTTATTGTGTATGAGCCACGCTTAGCAGATGTTCAGCGCATTAACTGGATTAGGCATTCGCACTTGATCACCCAGCCAGGTACCTGTGCGCAGTGTGAGCTTTTCTAACTGGTGGCTGTAATTCTGTATTAATCTTAATTACTTGCATGCATATTGCATTTCTTCATAGATTTCTTGTTGCTATCCTGAAACTGTGTTAGACATAATCTTCCCCAGATGCCACACTCAGTTTTAAGCTTTTGTAGTATGCATTTCATTATTAACTGACAGAGGGGGAACAGAAGTCCAAGGCCATTTCTATAGCATAATAATTGTGTGTGAATAGTAAACATGAGCCTAAAAAAGCACCTGGTATACAGATATTGCCTGAAGCCCAGTTTTTCACTGTTAACTGACTTTGTATTATTAATGTCACCAAAAAGGCAGTAATTCCTCTAACACTACATCTTTAAGTTCAATTTCAAAAGCGTTGTCTCAAAATAGAACTTCAGCAGCCTGAATTTTTAGATTGTATTTCAGAGATTTTTAGCAGGCATATTTAATCATCTTTTTTATTTCCATAGATAATGTTGGTTTAATATCCAGCTATTCATTGTGTGACCCTATGCCAAAACACTGACGATCATCTCTCTTGTTTTTTGCTTTGTGCAGAAGAGTTAAAAGAATTTAGTGATTTGTGGGAAGAACACATTGAATTTTACCTCCTCCATAATTTTCTTTGGCACTTTGTTTTTCTGTACTTTAAACTTTGTTTATAATGTATTAGAAGTTAGAATTTGGCTGTAAAAGGAAATTAAAAAGTATGATGTGTATACTACATGACTTTAGAAACAGACTTGCATATATACATAACCACACAGACAGTCCTCTCTCTCTCTCTCTCTCTCTCTCTAGATATATATATAGATATATATATAGATATATAGATATATATATAGATATAGATATATATATAGATATATATATAGATATAGATATATAGATATATATATAGATAGATAGATATATATATATATATAGATAGATATATATATATAGATATATAGATATATATAAAATATACACTAGACATTAAGCCTGTTACAATAACGGGTGCTAGAACAATAGTGCATAAACATTAGTAGGAACAGTCTATATTAAGTGGCAAGGGACCTTGTATGTGGCCGTAATATGCATCACTGTATTGTCTTCAATTTTCTCTCGCAGTAATACTGGTTTGTATTTCCATAAAATGCCTGTAATTTTCTCTGACAGTAATACAGTGGAACCTCGGTTCATGACCATAATTCGTTCCAAAACCCTTGTTGAAACCCGATTTGGTTGTGAACCGAAGCAATTTCCCCCATAGAATTTTATGTACAATTAATCTGTTCCAGACCATTCGAACTGTATGTAAAGTTTTTAAGCACAAATATAGTTAATTATACCATAGAATGCACAGCGTAACAGTAAACTAAATGTAAAAACATTGAATAACACTGAAAAAACCTTGAACAACAGAGAAAAGTAACACTGCAAGAGTTTGCGCTATACCGCTACGAACTGCTCGCTAAAACATTTTTTAATGAGTTTTAAGCACGGGGAAAAAAAATGAGCATTTTGAAAAATCCATAATTTAATAAACAACCAAGAAAAATAACATCGCAACAATGCACGCACGCGCCTGTGTGTGTGTGTCTCTCTCTCTCTCTCACGCACCTGTGTGTGTGTGCTTCGCGCACTTGTGTGTGTGTGTGTGTGTGTGTCTCGTGCACGTGTGTGTGTGTGTCTCGTGCACCTGTGTGTGTGTCTCGTGCACCTGTGTGTGTGTCTCGTGCGTGCCTGTATGTGTGTGTCTCTCGCGTGCCTGTATGTGTGTGTGTGTGTCTCTCTCACGCGTGCTTGTGTGTGTGTGTCTCTCTTGCGCACGCACCTGTGTGTGTGTGTCTCTCTCTCTCTATATGCACACGGAGAGACTGAACACGTGCGGCCCCGCCCATGCGCACTTCACCAGAAGACACGCACACACGAACATCTGGACGCACACAGGGTTTTTATTAAAGATTATACACTAGCAGGAGTACCCGGCGTTGCCTGGGAATCTATAACTAGTGAATTTACCAAATGAAACAAACAGAGCATAGAAATAGAACAAGCAGTTTTCTGATTCACATTTTATTGTAAGTTCCTGTACTTTGGATTGTGTCTTCTGTGGCGTTTGAGGTGCCCTTAAAATAGACTTTTTTCTGGCTTCTGAAGTGGACCGTGGAATTGTAAATCTTTTTTCGGTGGCATGGGTATATTCGCGTAAAGCAGGAGAATTATAATGTGTTACATGGTATTACGTACGGAATACGCACCACAGTGAGATGAATTTACTTTATTTACACTACGTCGGAAAGCGAACAAATCATAGACATATATAGATAGACACCGCATTCACTGTGTTGCCCAGTCGACACGATATGTCAGCGCGTCTGCCCTATTGTGAGTGGTAAAAGTGCCATTTATACTAATACAGGTAGACGTGGAAACCGGGTTTTCTGATGAAAAAACAATAACATTTAAAACAGTATCGTTTACATACAACAGATTTTGTCAAATCGTTTAAGTAATTTTTAATTAATTAATTTTAAATAATACTAAAAATAATAATAATTATTATTATTAAATAACTAGCAAAATACCCGTGCTTTGCAGTAGAGAAGTAGTGTGTTAAAGAAGTTATGAAAAAGAAAAGGAAACATTTTAAAAATAACGTAAGATGATTGTTGATGTAATTGTTTTGTTATTGATATGAGTGTTGTTGTCATATCTATCATATATATATATATAACAAAATACCCGCTTGGCAGCGGAGAAGTAAGAAGAAAAGGAAACATTTTAATAATAACGTAACATGATTGACAATGTTATTGTTTTGTCATTGTCATGAGTGTTGCTGGTATATATATATATATATATATATATATATACACACACACACACATATACACTCACCTAAAGGATTATTAGGAACACCTGTTCAATTTCTCATTAATGCAATTACCTAATCAACTAATCACATGGCAGTTGCTTCAATGCATTTAGGGGTGTGGTCCTGGTCAAGACAATCTCCTGAACTCCAAACTGAATGTCAGAATGGGAAAGAAAGGTGATTTAAGCAATTTTGAGCGTGGCATGGTTGTTGGTGCCAGACGGGCCGGTCTGAGTATTTCACAATCTGCTCAGTCACTGGGATTTTCACGCACAACCATTTCTAGGGTTTATAAAGAATGGTGTGAAAAGGGAAAAACATCCAGTATGCGGCAGTCCTGTGGGCGAAAATGCCTTGTTGAGGCTAGAGGTCAGAGGAGAAATGGGCCGACTGATTCAAGCTGATAGAAGAGCAACTTTGACTAAAATAACCACTCGTTACAACTGAGGTATGCAGCAAAGCATTTGTGAAGCCACAACACGCACAACCTTGAGGCAGATGGGCTACAACAGCAGAAGACCCCACCGGGTACCACTCATCTCCACTACAAATAGGAAAAAGAGGCTACAATTTGCACAAGCTCACCAAAATTGGACAGTTGAAGACTGGAAAAATGTTGCCTGGCCTGATGAGTCTCGATTTCTGTTGAGACATTCAAATGGTAGAGTCAGAATTTGGCGTAAATAGAATGAGAACATGGATCCATCATGCCTTGTTACCACTGTGCAGGCTGGTGGTGGTGGTGTAATGGTGTGGGGGATGTTTTCTTGGCACACTTTAGGCCCCTTAGTGCCAATTGGGCATCGTTTAAATGCCACGGGCTACCTGAGCATTGTTTCTGACCATGTCCATTCCTTCATGACCACCATGTACCCATCCTCTGATGGCTGCTTCCAGCAGGATAATGCACCATGTCACAAAGCTCGAATCATTTCAAATTGATTTCTTGGACATGACAATGAGTTCACTGTACTAAAATGGCCCCCACAGTCACCAGATCTCAACCCAATAGAGCATCTTTGGGATGTGGTGGAACAGGAGCTTTGTGCCCTAGATGTGCATCCCACAAATCTCCATCAACTGAAAGATGCTATCCTATCAATATGGGCCAACATTTCTAAAGAATGCTTTCAGCACCTTGTTGAATCAATGCCACGTAGAATTAAGGCAGTTCTGAAGGCGAAAGGGGGTCAAACACCATATTAGTATGGTGTTCCTAATAATCCTTTAGGTGAGTGTATATATATATATATATATATATATATATATATATATATATATACAGTACATATACATACATATATACATATACAAATATATATATATATACATATATATACACATATATATTACACATATACAGTGGTGTAAAAAACTATTTGCCCCCTTCCTGATTTCTTATTCTTTTGCATGTTTGTCACACAAAATGTTTCTGATCATCAAACACATTTAACCATTAGTCAAATATAACACAAGTAAACACAAAATGCAGTTTTTAAATGATGGTTTTTATTATTTAGGAGAAAAAAATCCAAACCTACATGGCCCGTGTGAAAAGTAATTGCCCCCTGAACCTAATAACTGGTTGGGCCACCCTTAGCAGCAATAACTGCAATCAAGCGTTTGCAATAACTTGCAATCTTTTACTGCGCTCTGGAGGAATTTTGGCCCACTCATCTTTGCAGAATTGTTGTAATTCAGCTTTATTTGAGGGTTTTCTAGCATGAACTGCCTTTTTAAGGTCATGCCATAGCATCTCAATTGGATTCAGGTCAGGACTTTGACTAGGCCACTCCAAAGTCTTCATTTTGTTTTTCTTCAGCCTTTCAGAGGTGGATTTGCTGGTGTGTTTTGGGTCATTGTCCTGCTGCAGCACCCAAGATCGCTTCAGCTTGAGTTGACGAACAGATGGCGGACATTCTCCTTCAGGATTTTTTGGTAGACAGTAGAATTCATGGTTCCATCTATCACAGCAAGCCTTCCAGGTCATGAAGCAGCAAAACAACCCCAGACCATCACACTACCACCACCATATTTTACTGTTGGTATGATGTTCTTTTTCTGAAATGCTGTGTTCCTTTTACGCCAGATGTAACGGACATTTGCCTTCCAAAAAGTTAAACTTTTGTCTCATCAGTCCACAAGGTATTTTCCCAAAAGTCTTGGCAATCATTGAGATGTTTCTTAGCAAAATTGAGACGAGCCCTAATGTTCTTTTTGCTTAACAGTGGTTTGCGTCTTGGAAATCTGCCATGCAGGCCATTTTTGCCCAGTCTCTTTCTTATGGTGGAGTTGTGAACACTGACCTTAATTGAGGCAAGTGAGGCCTGCAGTTCTTTAGACATTGTCCTGGGGTCTTTTGTGATCTCTCGGATGAGTCGTCTCTGCTCTCTTGGGGTAATTTTGGTTAGCCGGCCACTCCTGGGAAGGTTCACCACTGTTCCATGTTTTTGCCATTTGTGGATAATGGCTCTCACTGTGGTTCGCTGGAGTCCCAAAGCTTTAGAAATGGCTTTATAACCTTTACCAGACTGATAGATCTCAATTACTTCTGTTCTCATTTGTTCCTGAATTTCTTTCGATCTTGGCATGATGTCTAGCTTTTAAGGTGCTTTTGGTCTACTTCTCTGTGTCAGGCAGCGCCTATTTAAGTGATTTCTTGATTGAAACAGGTGTGGCAGTAATCAGGCCTGGGGGTGGCTACGGAAATTGAGCTCAGGTGTGATACAACACAGTTAGGTTATTTTTTAACAAGGGGCAATTACTTTTCACACAGGGCCATGTAGGTTTGGATTTTTCTCCCTAAATAATAAAAACCATCATTTAAAAACTGCATTCTGTGTTTACTTGTGTTATATTTGACTAATGGTTAAATGTGTTTGATGATCAGAAACATTTTGTGTGACAAACATGCAAAAGAATAAGAAATCAGGAAGGGGGCAAATAGTTTTTCACACCACTGTATATACACACACACACACATATATATATACACATATACATATCTACATATATACTGTATATACACATATATATACAAATCTACATATATATCTACATATATATATATTAGGGGTGGGACTCGATTAAAAAAATTAATCCAATTAATTAGAGACTGTGTAAGAATTAATCTTGATTAATCGTATGTAATCGCACACGTAAATTTGCCCCAAATCGCAAATGTTTTTTTTTTAATATAAAAGGGTTTTAGTGGGCTACAGAATGAAATAATAGACATGGACATGAATATTGTAAACTCAAGCTGTTTTAATTTCTGAAAAAAAAATGCTTTTAAACTGCATTTGAATTCAAAACAGAAACAAAAATATCATCCCTGGTTAAAATTGGGCAGACTTAAAAATAAAGTGGTAGTTTAAGTACTTTAAGTACATTTTCAGAATGGTATTGTCTTTAAATAATAATAACCAAAATTTCAACATAAAGTGCAGTTTTTCTTCTTAAAAATAAGTCAGAAACATAAAAGGTAATTTGACCAACTTAATCTTTAAACTCTGAGTAACCTTAGCCAAAATTATTTTGTACATTAGGCTAAAACAGTGTGATCATTTAACATTTTGTAATTAGATGTAATTAGAATTACTAACGGTCACGGAAGTCCAATGATCCCCAGTAAGAGCCACAAAGTCCACTTTCATTAATGCATCTAATTTGGCTTGCTTTTCAGTGTGCACAAAACCATGCTTTTATCAAGGCTTCGCTCGGGTAGTGTTTGAAATAAAATTTTCCTCCGATCAGTCGTAGGAACTCGCTTTATTCTGACTCTAACATTTTTGTAGCTGTGCTGTGTGCATCAGTGTAATCGATGTACCAGGAAATCATGCATTGACAAAAGTTCCCCTTAGCTTGGAACTGAAAGTGTGATTAAATACGTTATTTTTTTTAACGCGTTATGGAGTACATGCATCGAAGCTTCTCAGCTGTGCTTGTGCTAAGAAAAGGAAACATTTTAAAAATAACGTAACATGATTGTCAATATACAGTAATTGTTTTGTGAGTGTTATTGAGTGTTGCTGTCATCAAGGATTTGATTATCATTATTTCTTTCAATCAGGGTCGTATTTGTACGATGTGTTGTTTTCAAGTTACATTCTGTGTTTGTCAATCTTTGTAAAGATAAGAGGTTTCATTCATCGATTTGTTTCTTACTGCATCAATAAACAGCTTGTCTTCCTCTTTATCTGAGATGTGACACACTGCATGCACTGTTTTTTTTTTTACACTGTCTTCCTTTAGCGAGACATTGACTTTTTCCACCGTGTGCTTTGTTTCCGCAGTAGCTGCACTTATGTATATATTCTTGTATGTATCAGACGCTTCATATTTTTTTGCTGCCTTCTCAATTGTGTAATTCAGTTTTTGTTCAGCACTCTTTGGAACTGTTGCTTTTTGTCTGTGCACTGTGTCAGTTCACGTGAGCCGCTTGGGGTGTTCTTGCATCGAAGGTTCCCAGCTGTGCTGGTGCCATCTCGTGTGATGTCCACGGCTGTATGTAATGTTAGCTAAGACCCGACACTTAAAAGTTTCTCTCGCAGTTTCTCTGAGTTTGTTCCTAACACCACCCTGACCATCTCATCTTCCTCTGCATAAGCACAGTCCTTCACCCGTGAATATTTAGCGGCAGTGTTTCTATTGGATTGCCGCTGATGGATGGCCTTATATGGGCAGGCACTAAATTACAAACACCAGCGGCAGCCTGTCTATGAACTTGATTTAAACTTTAGATTTACACCGTGCTTTGTTTCCGAAGTAGCAGCACTCATGAATATGGTTGTATATGTCAGTCGCTCGCTTCTTATTGTTTCGCTGCCTTCTCAATTATATAATGCATGTTTTCTTCAGCGCTTTTTTGAGCTCTTCCTCATTTTCTACGTACTGCTTTGATAGTATGTTCACTTGATTACATGGGAGGCGTGATGATGTCACATGAAACTCTGCTCCCCACAGCCATCCAGCTCAACTCCATTAGAGTATATGGAGAAAAATAGCTTCCAGTTATGACCATTACGTGTAGAATTTCGAAATGAAACCTGTCCAACTTTTGTAAGTAAGCTGTAAGGAATGAGCCTGCCAAATTTCAGCCTTCTACCTACACGGGAAGTTGAGAATTAGTGATGAGTCAGTGAGTGAGTCAGTCAATCAGTGAGTGAGTGAGGGCTTTGCCTTTTATTAGTATAGATTCCTCCCATATAAGTAACATTTCGCGGACTGCCTTCTTCCATCTCTGAAACATTTCTAGACTTCGTCTTGTTCTTACGCAACACAGTACTGAAGTATTGATTAATGCCCAAGTTACCTCACGTATAGATTACTGTAATACTATTCTATCTGGCATCCCACAAAAACTTATCAATCGCTTACAACTTCTTCAAAATTCTGCTGCCAGGATAATAACCTGCTGTTCTAAATCCACTGAATATATTACACCTATGCTCTCTCAACTTCACTGGCTCCCTGTTTACTACAAAATACTGCTCTTAACACTTAAAGCTCTCCAAAACCTCACTGATCTCCTACAGACTGACACCCCTCTCGCTCATTTAGATCCTCATCTGCAGCTTTACTTTCTGTACCACACGTCAGACTCTGTCCTATGGGAGCTCAAGCGTCTCTCATAGTGCTCCTGAACTTGGGAATTCCCTTCCGACTCATATACGTCAGCTCGATTCAATAACACATTTTAAAACACTGAACTTACTGCTATCTGCTCGAACCAACACCTACTTACTATACTCTGCCGTCCAGCTGCGTCACTGTAGCATTCGAACATTCTTGGCTAATCATGCAATGCTGCGTCCGCGTTTGCCACGTTGTGTTCTAACTACAGAGACAGAGTACGATTGCATGGTTCTAACTTGTATTGAGTCGAGGTATTGACGCGAACACCATACATAGTCATACATACAGGGTATTGACGCGAACACCATACATATGGATACTATAAAATTATATATAAGGAGATATATAAATATATAAGAGCAACTCAAAATTGTACTCAGTAGTTTGTATGGCCCCCACGTGCTTGTTTGCATGCCTGTCAACATCAGGTCATGCTTCTAATAAGACGACGGATAGTGCCTTGTGGGCTCTCCTCCCAGATTTGGACCAGGGCATCACTGAGCTCATGGACAGTCTGAGGTGCAACCTGGCAGCGTCGGATGGATCGAAGCATAATGTCCCAGAGGTTTTCTATTGGATTTATGTCAGGCGAGCATGGGGGCCGGTCAGTGGTATAAATTCCTTCATCCTCCAGGAACTGCCTGCATACTCTTGCCATATGTGCTCGGGCATTGTCGTGCACCAGGAGGAACCCAGAACCCATTGCATCAGCACAGGGTGTGACAGTGGGTCCAAGAATTTCATCTCGATACCTAGTGGCCGTCAAGGAGCTGTTGTCTAGCCTGTAGAGGTCTGTGCATCCCTCCTTGGATATGCCTCCCCAGACCATCACTGACCCACCACTAAACCAGTCATGCTGAATGATATTACAGGCAGCATAACGTTCTGCACAGCTTTTCCAGAGCCTTTCACGTCTGTCGCATGTGCTCAGGGTGAACCTGCTTTCATCTGTGAAAAGCACAAGGCACCAGTGGTGGACCCGCCAATTCTAGTATTATATGGCAAATGCCAATCAAGTTCCACGGTGCAAGGCAGTGAGCACATGGCCCACTAGAGGATGTCGGGCCCTCGGGCCACCCTCATGAAGTCTGTTTCTGATAGTTTGGTCAGACACATTCACACCAGTGGCCTGCTGGAAGTCATTTTGTAGGGCTGTGGCATCCTGTTCCTCCTTGCCCAAAGGAGCAGATACTGGTGCTATTGATGGGTTAAGGACCTTCTATGGCCCTGTTCAATTCTCCTAGAGTTAACTACCTGTCTCCTGGAATCTCCTCCATGCCCTTGAGACTGTGCTGGGAAACTTAGCAAATATTCTGGCAATGGCACGTATTGATGTGCTATCCTTTGAGAAGTTGGACTACCTGTGCAACCTCTGTAGGTCCAGGGTACCAATAGTGACACTCACTGTAGCCAAATGTAAAACTTGTGAAAAAACAGTCAGAAAAGATGAGGAGGGAAAAATGTCAGTGGCCTCCACCTGTTAAGCCATTCCTGTTTGGGGGGTTGTCTCATTGTGCCCCTCTAGTCCACCTGTTCTTAACCAGTTTCATCTGCTTTGGTGTTAATGAAATTAACAGCCCCCTTTGTTACATAACTGACCAGATCAATATCCCAGAAGAATCATTGACTTGGTGCTATACTCCGATTAAAAAGTGTCCCTTTCATTTTTTTGAGCAGTATATAAATTAGGTATGTTAGGTCTCTCCATAATGTTTCGGACAAAGACACATTGTTCCTTTAAAATTTAAATTACAAATCAAACAATTCAGATGTGATTAAATTGCAAGTTGCTGACTTGATTTAAGGGTATTTAAATACACTTTGGTTGCACCATGTGGAAATGACAATACTTTTTCTACATGGTGCCCCCATTTCACAGCACCATAATTTTTGGGACATAACAATGGTAGTTATAATAAAGCAGTCAAATTTAGTATTTTGTTGCATATCTGTTGTATACAATAACTACATGATGTCTGTGAATTATAGACAGCACCAGGTACTGAGTATTGTGTCTGGTGATGCTCTGTAAAGCTACTAATACATCTCTATTGAGCTGCTGCTTGTTTTGGCGTTTCTTCCCCTTGTTTTTTATTTTTCATATGGATGCATGCTCAATAATTAGGTGCCTGGCTTTTCCATTCAAGGGTTTCCCATTTTTTAGCATTGAAAAACTCCTGTGGTGTGTTTTTAGCAGTGCATTTGGGATCATTATCATATTGTAGGATGAAGTGCCATCCAATGAGTTTAGAGGTGTTTACTGGGACTTGAGCAAAGATATTTCTGTACACCGCAGAATTCATTACATCAGTTACATCATCCGTAAAGATAGGTGTGCCAGTACCTGTAACAGCCATGCATGCCTAAGCCATAATACCCTCACCACCATGTTTACCAGATGAAGTGGTATACAATGCTGGGCAGTTCCTTTTTGTCTCCACACTTTGCTCTTGCTATTACTTTGACATAGGTTCATCTTTGCCTTGTCTGTCCACAAGACGTTTTTTTTACAGAATTGTGTAAGCTCTTTTAAGTACTTTTTTTAACAAACTGGAATCTAGCAATCCTGATTTTGTGGCTAACTAGTGGTTTGCATCTTGCAGTATGGCCTCTGTATTTCTGTTCATGACATCTTCTTTGACTGATAGTAGTCACTGACACATACACATCTGGCTCCTGGAGATTGTTTCTGATCTGTTGGACAGGTGTTTGGGTTTTTTTTCTTTCCCATAGTTGGGATTCTTCAGTCATTATCAGTGGAGGTCTTTCTTGGCTTACCAGTCCCTTTGTGATGACTTAGCTCACCAGTGCATTCCTTTTTCTTAATGATATTCTGGACAGTTGATTTAGGTAATCCTACAGCTTTCACCAGTGTGTCTAATTGTTTTGCTCTTGTTTATTAGCCTCATAATGGCTTCCTTGACTTTCATTAACACAGCTCTTGTCCTCATGTTGAACAATGACAGCTATTGACTCTGAAGGTAGTCTGTAGGTATAAGCAAGCCTAATTATCTGATGTCTGCACTAATGAAGCAATGAAACACCCGTGATGGCAATTGTCACAAACATTATAGTGCCCTGAAATGATGGGACCATGTATACAAAGTGTTGTCATTTCTGCATGCTGTTACCAAAATGTATTCAAATGCCCTTAGATGAAAGTCTGCAATGTGCAACTTTATCACGTCTGAATCATTTGATTTATACTTTTAAACTGTGGGGCAGAGAGGTAAATCAAGGAAAAATGGTTCTTTCCCCTGCCATATCACAGATACAAATCACAGATTTGTGATTATTGGGGAAAATGTACAACTTTTCTTAAATAATGTTAAAGCTACTGCTGCTGAGTGTGAATTACTTTGATAGGATTTGAACCCTGACACTGATATTCTGTGTCTCTGAAGGGAATTAAGCAGTTAGCTTTTCTAGTACAGGCAGAGAAAGATTACTTATGAGGGAATGTTTCCTGTATCTCCATAGTTGCAGAGTAAGGTCTATAGCAGTGCCTTCCACCAGTGTCACCACATGTAAAATTCTTCCAAGTTAAGGTGGTCTCTGTGCATGGAAAGCATGTTGTTAAACTGGTTAAGATTAATGGCTAGATAGATAAGTGTTTAAAACTGCCTTGGCTAATAAATTAACACTAGAATTACCAGAGCCTACGAAAAAACTCGTAAATCCGTCCCACCTTAAATCGCTTCTTAAAATCGTTCACAGCTCTCCACCAGCGTCTTTTGTCATCTAAATGTGCTGATAAAATCAGGTTGCAAGCAGCCGGCTATTCTATCCCCCCACCGACTTAGAACGTGCACAAACTTCTCCCAGCTCATGCCTTGATTGATTTTCTGGGAGTGAAGTTGAGTTTTAGAGTGGAAATAATAGATCGTTATTTGGAACACACGCATTTCATGTGTGTTCCGTTTCTACAGTAATCTGTGTAAACACATTTTTTAAACAGAAACGTTTTTTATATTCTAGTAGTAGATGACAAAATGTAGGCATAAACTATATAATGTATGAAGCCTGAAGTATCAAATAAATACTTTCACAAAAGGTACAAATCTAACACAACAATTGCGCTTTTATTAAAAAATATAACTGCAGAAACAAAAAGCCGCCTTAACATGCGACATTGACACCCATTTATTATGACTGCCTCCGTGGCGCAATAGAATCTGCTGCCGGTTGGGATCAAAAGGTTGCGAGTTCGATTCTGCACCACTCCGTTTTGAGAAGTAAACTGCTCTTAGTCTTACTATTTTAGAATAAAAACATACATTTGATTTCAGTCTGTAACAGCCGGTGTAATTTATGATACTTGTAAAGGTTAGCTTTTTTTTTAGTCAGTTTTATTATCTCAGCCGCGTTCACAAGCCCAAACACACCCCACCCCCGCATCTGACACTGATGTTTTCACGTAGACGCGCTGTAACAGAGGTAAACTCCGCTCCCTTCTACATCGGAGCAAGAATGCACATACCATTGCTTGCATACTAAAGTGTCAGCAGGCACTTTTCGTAGCATTACACACATTTTTGAGCATGCCCTCTGCACACTACTTGTGACTTTAGGCTTTAGGAAGGAAGTAAATAAATAAAGGTGGAGAGCTGTGAAGTGATATAAGGTGGGACGGATTTACGAGTTTTTTCGTAGGCTCTGGTAATTCTAGTGTTAACTGTAGAGTTCTTATATTTCGCTTTTACAGTGTAGCATTTTCATATCTACTAATTGAAGTATTACACATATCACATCAGATACTAGGGGTCTATGCATGTTAATTCAGTGCTGTGTTTCTTCCATAACCAGTAGTACTAGGGTGTGGTACTGTGTTAGTCATTATGAATGTAGTGAAAGTCCAATGAAATGACACATTTTATTTGCTAACTAAAAAGATTAGAATTTCCAAGCTTTTGAGGCAATTCGGGCCCCTTCTTCAGGCAAGATGTAATACAGAAACTGGAATTCCCTGTTTTTATATAGAGACAGATAGGACAGATACAACATTGGAAAAATTTTTAAATGAGACGTCTTAGATGTAAAAAATTAATAAGATCTCTCCAGCCTAAAATCGTTTAGCAAGAGAGGAGAACAATATATAGTCAAAATCTTTTGAGAAGATAACTGTCCACCAAAGTATTTTGAAGTTTATGATGAGTTTTTCAGTACAATGTGGATCTGTAGTCAGGTTGTCTGGATTACTCTGAGAGATGCAAACAGTTCTCATATCTGGCCATAAAACTCTTGTCTGTGTTTAAACCATGTTGTAATGCGTTACATTGTAGCATGAGTTTAACTTTCTAGTAAATTCACCAGATATTTAGTTTTTAAATTATTTTAGACTTATAAATTAGACATAACCTGAATATAAAATTTATAGAAGTAAATAAGAGACATGTCAGTCAAAGTATGAAGTGGGTTACTGTGTTTAGCTCTCACACCACAGAGATTTTTTTTGCTGCAGGTCATGCTTTCTTGTTACACCATTTCCTGTGTGCAGTGTGTGAGTGAGTGTGTCTCTCTTTTAGTTGCCCATTACATGTGAAAAGTCTGTCTTGCTGTCTGTTGAAGTACTGCTTATAACATGCAAGTTTTGACAGCTCATTATCCCCAAGTGAGGAGACTGCTTATTTTTCTGTAAACATTTTTTTTGTGCAAAAACCACATTTGTAGGATTTTATTATTCCACAAAATTTCCACCAGGGTTTCTATACAAAATAAAGGTCTCAAATGCATTGTTGAAAATGTTACATCAGTTTTAATAATGAAGATTTTCTAAGGTTTGAAGTTATATGTCTTAAGTTTTTTTTTCCTTTTTTACAGTGTCAAATGAAAAATTCATAGGCAACCAAAAAATAAGAATAACCTCAAAAAAAAACAGGTCACTTCCTCATCGTAATGATTAAGTAAAAAGGGCTGAAAATGAGAGGGTGTGACAGTTGTATTAAAGTGTTTTTTCTAAATTTATATACAGTATATATAAATAAACCTAGTGTGAAAAGACACTTAAAATGTTTTTCTGGGCTTCCTTAGGTAATCCTTGGTCTCAAAGGATCAAGTTTTAGATAATAACAGTTGTATTGCTCAGTTAAGTTATAGAATATGTCAAACTGGAGCTTGTTAACATTAATTGGATTAGACAACAGCTGTCGTTTAGTTAACATTCATTCTTTCTGAACCCATTTACTAACGAATTCCCCATTTTAAGATCTTCTAATTCACTCGATTGCTGGTAGGTGTTTTGGCTAAATGAGGAACATATAATTTTAAGCACTCTATTCACTTGCCTTTATGTGTTTAGTATGAATAGATTGTCCAGTTTTGCTTCTAGACAGTTGTTAATGAATGAAGTCTTAGCAGCTTTTATTGTAAACTCCAATCCCACAGTACTTGAGATGCAGTTAAAAGTCCAGGCGTATCAATTAATTTGCTCACAATAGCAAACACATCAGTGGTGTGATTTGAAGCAGTGACCTTGTGGTTTCAATTTCTACTCCTGCGCCTCAACTTTTGATCATTCTGCCTGCTATTGAATAAAGCCTTAAGTGAGTGCGGTTGTGTAGGTGGGGGATTATTATCGCTCATGTCTTTCTGCTTGATTGCTGTTTATTGAAAGGCTATGCTAAACTGCTGACCTTGTTCATCTTGCATTTAATCAATCCTTATTTGGGTTGTTATGTCATTATCCTTTGTCTTTATTTGTTCTTTTCACTAATCATTTAGTCCAAACTTATATTTTGAATTAATTGAAAATCCTGAGGTTCTTTCACAGCATTAAAAGAAATAAGCCATAGTTCCTTAAAGTTACACTTTTTTTCCTTTCTTTTTTTTTTTTTTTAATATCTGTAATTTGATCCTGAAGACTTGGCCATCTGCTGGTTGTCTGTATGTCCCTGTACTTATGTATCATTGTATATAATATATTTAGTTTGCTAATTTATAAGAACTGCTATAACTAAAAGCAAAGTAAGGCAAAAACAAGGGATCTATGGCTGAGGGGTAAGCCCACTTTTAGAAACCACATCAAAGGAACAACTATTTCTACAACCCAAAACAAGAAGTAGTACAGATGAAGCCCATTATTTTTTATTGAGGATGCCAATGTGGAGTAGGCATGTTTTTCTTGTGTGGGAGAGTTAGTACTTATGTAACCATAAATATGCATCTAGGTTCTTTGGGCGAGTATTAGTGACTTAAACTATAGGTATATGTGAGTAGACCCAGTGATGAACTGGCATCCATCCAGTCCATGGCTGTGTCCTACTTTTCGTTTAAAACTACTGGGATTGGCCCTGGTCCCCTGCATGGATTAAGAATTTGTGATTGTTATGTAGACTATTCAATTGAAATGTTTGCCTGTTCTATTAAATAAATGCTACTATTCTATGAATCCTGTTTTCAGTAGCTTGGATTATTGCTGTCCTTGAAGTACTGAAACTAGGCCAAGTCAGGGATAAAGATCTATGTAACCAGCATGTGATATTCAGTATAGATGGCTTTTGTTTAGACCTAGTATCTAACCACTGCACTACTCCTCTAAAATCAGTGGCGTTTTTTATTAAATCATTAAATGAAATTTAAGTATTTTTCTTTACTAGAGTTTGTCATGTATAGTAACAGGGTTCCCTGTGCTGTTCATCTGCCCATCTGCTTTCACTTGGCTTAATCCAAAGAATCCCTGGGGGTGGCATTGACACAATGCATGTCTTCCTTAAGTCGGTTGAGTCATCGCTTTTGTTTTCTTCCTTGGGGGTTAAGACTTAGATAGATAGATAGATAGATACTTTATTAATCCCAAGGGGAAATTCACATAATCCAGCAGCAGTATACTGATACAAAGAAACAATATTAAATTAAATAGTAATAAAAATGAAAAAAATTAAAATAAAATTAATGTTAGCATTTACTCCCCCGGGTGGAATTGAAGAGTTGCATAGTGTGGGGGAAGAACGATCTCCTCAGTCTGCCAGTGGAGCAGGACAGTGACAGAAGTCTGTCACTAAAGCTACTCCGCTGTCTGGAGATGACACTGTTAAGTGGATGCAGTGGATTCTTCATGATTGACAGGAGTTTGCTTAGTGCCCGTCGCTCTGCCACAGATGTTAAACCGTCCAACTTTAATCCTACAATGGAGCCTGCCTTCTTAACAAGTTTGTCCAGGCGTGAGGCATCTTTCATCTTTATGCTGCCACCCCAGCACACCACCGCGTAGAAGAGGGCACTCGCCACAACCGTCTGGTAGAACATCTGCAGCATCTTACTGCAGATGTTGAAGGATGCCAACTTTCTCAGAAAGTATAGTCTGCTCTGACCTTTCTTACATAGAGCATCAGTATTGGCAGTCCAGTCCAATTTGTCATCCAGCTGCACTCCCAGATATTTAAAGGTCTGCACCCTCTGCACACAGTCACCTCTGATGATCACAGTGTCCATGAGGGGCCTAAGCCTCCTAAAATCTACCACCAGCACCTTGGTCTTGCTGGTGTTAAGGTGTAAGTGGTTTGAGTCGCACCATTTAACAAAGTCTTTGATTAACTTTCTGTACTCCTCCTCCTGCCCACTCCTGACTTAGTGACTTTCTTGCAACTGAATGCTCATTGCTCCATACCACATGCCCATGTCATCATATTCCTACCTCCCACATCTTCGAGTATTGACTATTGCTGCACAATTTGTGGACATCTTCATTCAGGGCATGGTCCTGTTGAATGAGACCCAATGACCATCAGAGCATTTAGATGTCCATCACATAGATGACTTGCTCATGCTTCACTGTCACTGGCCGATATACTGATCCATATAAGGCAACCAGGTGAGAGACCGACTTGTATATCTTCCCCTTCAGGTGAATAAGCATTCTGTAGTCACAAAGGACTCCAGTGACCTGTTGTCATTTAATCCATTAGTGGAAGCATTTCATTATTAGTAAAACATGTTTAAGCCCTGTGTTATTGTTTTCCTTGTATTTGGCATAAAATTACAGAATAGCAAATTCAACTTGATGAAAAAGGAGTATGTAATTGACCATATTTCTTTTTACTAGTTTCCATCCTATTCTCGAAAGTGTCTGCATTTTTTACTAATGAGAAAACCTTGAGCAACGTGGCAGCCTCATGCAGTCCGTGTTTTTCCTTTTCCTTAATCTAGAGTGTGGCTCATGTGGTGGATTAGTAGTGTAAGTGAGAAATGGGAAACATTAACTGTACAGCAGCTGACAAATGAGTGAAGAACTGAATTACAGGAATCATAGTCAAAAGGCCAGCATTATTAATGAGGTGAATATGTGTTCTGCTTTCAGTATAAATTTCAGTCTAATCTGATCTAATCTAATTTTAGAAATGGAGCAGCTCCTATTTGTATTTTCAGAAAGATTTCTGCTATGATTTAGAAAAAACAGATGATCTGGAACTACTGCATGTACCATGAAAATGTGTTAGTATTTTCAGGTATGTCTATAAATCTGAACAAAAGATCCACCGATTTTTAGCACCTGCTAAATAATTATTACTTAGAAAAAAGAAGAGTGAAAAAACACAAGCCTTTTGAGATATAAAAACCCAGGTACCTAAATATCAAATTAGCTAAAATAATTGAATCAAAGCAACTAAGCTAAACATAGTAGTAGAGAGTTGCTTGCATACCTGTAAGTAGAAAGCACATCCAATCAGCTTCCTTGTTTTTGGTACAGAAAAAAAATAAGGTTAACTTTTTCCACTTATATAGTGTCCACAATGTAGTTTAATTTTCATTTTGTATTGCATGCCAGTTTGGATGGAGTAGTTATCTATACTAATAAAAGGCAAAGCCCTCACTGACTGACTGACCTCACTGACTGACTAACTGACTCACTGACTCATCACTAATTCTCCAACTTGCCTTGTAGGTAGAAGGCTGAAATTTGGCAGGCTCATTCCTTACAGCTTCCTTACAAAAGTTGGGCATAATGGTCATAACTAGAAGCTATTTTTCTCCATTTACTGTAATGGAGTTGAGCTCGAAAGCCGTGGGGGGAGTTTCGTGTGACATCATCACGCCTGCCACGTAATTACGCAGTGCGTAGAAAACCAGGAAGAGCTCCAAAAAGCTCTTAAGAAAACATGCATTATATAATTAAGAAGGCAGCGAAACAATTAGAAGCGAGCGACTGACATATAAAACCATATTCAGCGGCTCACGTGAACTGACGCAGTGCGCTGACAAAAAGCAACAGTTCCAAAGAGTGCTGAACAAAAACCGAATTACACTGCTACGCACAAATAGATAAACCAGACGCTGTGGCGCAATGGTAGAGCCTTCGCCTCTAACGCCGAGGTTCGATTCCCGAGAGGAATATATATATGTATATGTATATATATGTGTGTGTGTGTGTGTATATATATATATACTAGCAAAATACCAGCTTGGCGAGAGTGTGTTAAAGAAGCAATGAAAAGAAAAGGAAACATTTTGAAAATAACGTAACATGATTGTCAATGTAATTGTTTTGTCACTGTTGTGAGTGATGAGTGTTGTTGTCATATATATATATATATATATATATATATTTACACACACACACATAAACATACATACACACATACATACATACACACACATATATACACACAAATACATATATATATATACATACATACATACACACACACATATATAAACATATATATACATATACATACATATCTACATATATACACACACAGCTATTTCAGATCAGTGCAATACGCTGCTTGTTAAAACGGATAACTCCGCTCTTACGTGCAAGTCTGCGTGGATATTATGAACTATCGTATTTGTTCAAGTTCTATTTAAATTTTAAATAGAAGGAATTTTTATTTAGTCGACAGAAATATGTTTGGTAGGAATGGTAAAAACAGACAGGAATATTATTCGTGAATAAATCAACTCAAACCTTAAACAACTTATAATATTTTGCTCTCCATAAAAATTTATCCTGTCTAAATTATACAAGTTAGAAATAAAGTAAGCGTTAAAAGAACAAACATTCACATTTCTTTACTCTTATGTAATTTTATATAAAAATAAACTTAGATTTTAAATATCCCAAAAGATTTTGCTCTCCATAAAAATATATCCTGTCAAAATGATACAAATTCAAATATGAACATGCTGCATAACAAAACCTAGAAATATAAATAAAATGTGTTCTTTTCAGCAATAACAAATCAAATCATTCAGTTGTCTTTGCTCATATGTCATTTTAGAGCTGGACGCCTGGCATCTTTTTTTGGCCACAGGTTCGTTTATGTTTGGTGTGAGGTTCTGTGTTGTGGAGATTCTCAGGATGGATTGCAGGTGCTCATCAGTGAGGCGACTCCTGTGTGCTGTTTTGTTAGTCTTTATCACTGAGAAGAGCTTCTCACACAGATATGTGCTACCAAACATGCACAAGGTTCGAGCCGCATGTAGACGGACTTTTTGTTCTTCAAAGTCACCAAAGCGCCGTGCAAACTCAGTGCGCTCAGTTTATCAGCAAAGTGCGATTTGGGAACACCGTAGTGACGACTTGGTTTAACATTACTTGGCAACAGGGAAAGTGGGCAAGGTGCACTGGTGCATTTGTGTCTCCCATAAAAGCAGCTTCACTTGAAATCACTTTGTGATTGTGCACGGGTTAAAACGTCCGCTGAAGTGTCAGATTCTTATTTAATTATGCTGCTTTCTGTATCTTCTGCATTGCATTCAGGTTAACCTGATGTTTTGTCTCATAGTGCCGTCTTAGATTAAATTCTGTAATTACAGCCACATTAGCTCCACAAATGAGACACACGGGTTCAGTAAACATATACTCAGCCTCCCATCGGTTTTTAAAGGCTCTATTTTCAGAATCAACTTTTCTCTTCAGCATCGTGTGAGCTAGCTTCGCAATAACTTGATTAACTCGGTAAGTGTTAGGCAAGGCAGCTGAAGCGCTGCATTATGGGATCTGTAGTTTATTGTGTTACCAGCGCTTCATATACCGGGCTTTAATAACAATAATACAGTATATAAAATGATCTCGGGGCGGATATAATTACGCGGGCGGATGTGGCCCGACCCTTGAGTTTGACACATATGGACTAAATAGAACTTGAAAAGATATATTTTTCAAATGTGATCGCGCAATTCAGATAGAGTTGACGCACTACAGCCTGCATGCCTCAATAAGTCATCCTTCCCTCGCTCTTACTTTTTTACCGTTCATCTAATGAATACACTGAGTATGGCTTTACCAAAACAATCATTGATGGCGAATAAAGTATCCATTATTCGAGTATGTAGATCGGGTTATATATATATACATATATATATATATACCAGCGTATCGCAGCGAGAAGTAGTGTGTTAAAAAGCTAGAAAAGAAAAGGGAACATTTTAAAAATAACGTAACATGACTGTCAATATACAGTATTTGTTTTGTGAGTGTTACTGAGTGTTGCTGTCATCAAGGATTTGATTATCATTATTTCTTTCAATCAGGTTCGTATTTGTAGGATGTGTTGTGTTCAAGTTACATTCCGTGTTTGTCAATCGTTGTAAAGATGACAGGTTTCATTCATCGATTCGTTTCTTACTGCATCAATAAACAGCTCGTCTTCTTCTTTATCTGAGACCTGACACACTGCATGCACGGTTTTTTACACTGTCTTCCTTTAGCGGGACATTGACTTTTTCCAACGTGTGCTTTGTTTTGGATTTATGAATATGCTTGTATGTATCAGCGCTTCATATTTTTGCTGCCTTTTCAATTGTGTAATTCGGTTTTGTTCAGCTCTTTGGAACTGTTGCTTTTATCTGTGCACTGCGTCAGTTCACGTGAGCCTCGGTGTACATGCATCGCAGTTTCCCAGGTGTGCTGGTGCCATCTCGTGCTATGTCCATGGCTGTATTTAATGTTACCTTAGTCCTGGCACTTAAAACTTTCTCTCGCAGTTTAGCTGAGTTTGTGTCAAACACCACCCTGACCATCTCATCTTCCTCTGCATAAGCACAGTCCTTAACCCGTGAATATTTAGTGGGAGTTTGCTATTGGATTGCCGCTGACGGACGGCCTTATATGGGCAGGCACTAAATTACAAACGCCAGCGCAGCCTGTCTATGAACTTAATTTAAAGTGTAGGTTTACATCGTGCTTTGTTTCAAGTAGCAGAACTCATGAATATGGTTGTATATGTCACTCGCTTCGCTTCTTATTGTTTCGCTGCCTTCTCAATTATATAATGCATGTTTTCTTCAGCGCTTTTTAGGTCTTCCTGGTTTTCTATGTACTGCGTGATTACGTGGGAGGCGTGATGATGTCACACGAAACTCCGCCCCGGCGTTGAAGCTCATCTCCATTACAGTAAATGGAGAAAACTGCTTCCAGTTATGACCATTACGCGTAGAATTTCGATATAAAACCTGCCCAACTTTTGTAAGGAAGCTGTAAGGAATGAACCTGCATATATGTATATATATATATATATATATATATATGTGTATATATATATATATATATATATATATATATATATATATGTATATATATATATATATGTATATATATATATATATGTATATATATATATATATATATATATATATGTATATATATATATATATATATATATATATATATATATATATATATATATATATATATATATATATATATATATATATATATATATATATATATATATATATATATATATATATATATATATATATATATATATATATATATATATATATATATATATATATATATATATATATATATATATATATATATATATATATGTATGTATGTACATATATATATATATGTATAATATATATGTATATAGTAATCCTCGCTATATCGAGCTTCGACTTTCGGTTTCACTCTATCAGATTTTAAATTTAAGCACATCTAAATATATATCACAGATTTTTCGCTGGTTCATGGATTTCTGCAGACAGTGGGTCTTTTAATTTATGCTACACGCTTCCTCAGTTTGTTTGCCCTGTTGATTTCATACAAGAGACGCTATTGGCGGATGGCTTAGAAGCTACCCAATCAGAGCATGTATTACATATTAACTAAAACTCCTCAATGCTGTAAGATATGCATCCCGCGCGGAGCTTGATTGTTTGCTTGTCTCTGCCTCTCTCTCAACCTCTCTGACATTCTCTGCGCCTGACCGAGGGGCTGTTTGCACAGAGGCTATTTGCTTAAAAGATACTGGCGCTCCTCTAAAAAATGCGCTTTATTGCGGTGCTCGCATATTTAAAAGCACACGTATTGATTTTTTGATTGTTGCTTTAATCTGCTCTCTCTCTCTGACGTCTCTCGCCTGACGGAGGAGATGTGAGCAGAGGGCTGTTTGCACAGAGGCTGTTTGCTTAGAAGATACTAACGCACCTCTAAAAAATGCCGCGGCAAAGTTAAAAGCACAAGTATTGATTTTTTGATTGTTTGCTTTTCTTTGCGAGCGCTGTCTCTCTCTCTCCCTCTGAAATTCTCTGCTCCTGAAGAGAGAATGATCTATTTGCATTCTTTTAATTGTGAGAAAGAACTGTCATCTCTGTCTTGTCATGGAGGACAGTTTAAACTTTTGACTTAAGGGTGTTATTTCATGTCTAGAGGGCTCTAATAATGTTAACAGTGTGGGAGAGTTTATAAGGGCTTAAAATATATAAAAATAACCATATAAACATATGGTTTCTACTTGGATTTTCGTCTATTGCGGGGGTTCTGGAGCATAACCCGCGATCGAGGAGGGATTACTGTAATATATATATATATGTGTATATATATGTGTATATATGTATGGATATGTATATATGTGTGTATATATGTGTGTGTGTGTGTATATATACTGTATGTGTGTGTATATATATATATATATATATATATATATATATATATATATATATATGACAGCAACACTCATTACAATGACAAAACAATTACATTATCAATCATGTTACGTTATTATTAAAATGTTTCCTTTTCTTTTTCATTACTTCTTTAACACACTACTTCTCCGCTGCGAAGCGCGGGTATTTTGCTAGTGGCTAATAATTGTAAATGTTTTTGGGGTAATACTGCCATTAGGATAATACTTTCCTCACTTGAAAAATGTTTGCTCCCATCCTTCAGCCATGTATCCTAGCAATAAGCTATTGATGTGACTCTACTGCTGCTAATGACGATGCTAAATCACTCAAGAACTTACTAATTCAACTTCAGAGTCCTGCAGTGCAGTAATATGCATATGTTGCATTTAGTGTACAGATAACAAAGGACCCAATGTATTATCAATAATACTAGTGAAATCAACCTGTGTTTAGGCTAGGTGCCTACTGAACTTCCAAGGCAGTAATCATTATTATTATTTTGTTTCATACTGTTTCTAGAATCCAGAGGTAAAAATACAGCAAATCTACAGCTTGTGTAGATCTCAAAGTGGTAACAGTCCATGGTGAAAATGTAGGCTGTTCATACAACATTATTGAGCCATGATCCACTTTTCCAATGTATTGTTCCAAAATGCTTTTCTGTGATTAAAATACATAACTACAGCAATATTCAAGTGTTGTTGAATTGTTCTTCAGGTGGTAGGACTGTGCTTCACTTCTTCAAGTGCTGACCTTAGAGATGTTTCTTTGTTTTTAAAAAAAAATTTTAAAAAAGTGTTACTCTTGCATGTTTTTGTCCGCTTACATTGAATCAATATCAGCTGCACTTCCTGGCTCTTGGACTCAGCTGGCATTAGAGAGAGAATACATGTGTCCACTTTCCCAGGAGTTTTAGAAATTCTGCATATGGTAGCAATCTAAATCCTGCTGATGTATGCTATTTTCGATATTGCTTTTTCAGATCTGTTATGTACATTAATTGCTTTGTTAAGATGAATTGTATTCTGAAATGATGTATTCTTTATATAAACATATATGTTCTATTTTCATCTTGTCATAATCCTTGTTGCACTTCATGTTCATTGACTGTAGTGCGGATATGGGCCTTTTGTCTTTTATCATATTTGTTACTGCCACAATGAAATTTTATCATCCTTTATTTTTCTGGAGGTACTACTTTAAAATGGCTTGTGTGCAGCTGGAAATTGCCTATTCTGTAATGAAACACATTACACTAAAAGAACAGCTTCCTCTGCTCAAGGCAAGGAGAAATAATAAAGTAAGTAATCAATATAATTTAAAGAGAGAACAGATTGTAATAAATACCAAAGAAAGAGAAAAAAGAAAATCATTTTATTCATTCATTGGCTGAGGAGTGAGTTCCTCCATAATGTATGTATACAGTACTATGCAAGAAAGAGTGCTAATCAATAAGTCATGGCATTTCTAAGGGCTTACTTTAGGTGTTATAGTGGGGGATGTTAATTAAATTGAATTGTGTTCATTGTTAAAAGTTAACAATATAAATAAAGTAACTTATCTGGTGTATACTTTTGAGCAACTACAAAATTAATGGATAATCTGGTGTTTTGGCCCACTGATCATGTAGGTGGACTGTAAAAGTACATGCCAAATCATTCTACTACTTAACTCACTTCTAGAATTGATGAGGCTGCTGTTTGTGTATTCTTTGCAGTGTGTTCCCATGTAGATGTAATGCTGATGGTGTTAACATGAACCTTTAAAAATGGCTCATTCTAGAAAATTTTGCTATTATAATGTTTTTACTTCAGTGATAATGATCAGCTATGTAGGAGGACCATTTTTTCCAGTCCAGTCACTGGTGTTCCCGTGTCAAAACCTTGCTGGTGTCAGCTTTGTTTCTGCAGAGTCACAGAAATGCCATCTGTTCATCGTATTAATAGCACATCTGGGAAAAATACGTTTGCTGTATAACTGCATTACTTGTGGTAGTTTCAAGAAAAAGTGCATGTTGTTGTCATCAACTCCTTAAGTTATTTTTTATACCTCATGTAAATAATCTTTCTTGCATTCTTGTGTTATTTTATAAACATAAAAAAATCAAAAGGATGTAAAGTAAGGTTGTTACATCTGAAGACACACACGTTACAAATGCAAAGTTTTACAATTCACTGGAATGTATTTTTTGACTTGCTTGACCTTAAAGGCCTGTATATCATCTGAAACATGAAGCTGTAGCCAAGTCAAATCCTCACCCCTTCTTTCAAACATAACTCACTATTAAATCAAATTACATTCTTCTTTTTCTATTAGTGTTGAAGCAGAGCTTGTCCTGACAGGATAGATTAAGTGCCAATCCTAGGTGGCATGCCAGTCCATTGCAGGGAATACTCATACACAAACTCACACTTATTCACACTGGGTTTGTCCTAGGTCATTCTGAACAGCACTCATTTTATTTCTGCCAATTCCTAAATATTTTTTTTTTCAAAATTCTAATACAACAGCCTATATTTTATTATTATTATTTATTTTATTATTATTCTCATCATCATCATCATTTATTGGAATCTCTCATCAAATGCTTAGCTTGTCTGTCACATTTTAACAGTGCAGAGATTACATTTTAAACTTAAATCAGATACGTTTCAATTTTTGGCATCATATCTTACTGGCCACAATACAGTTTAGAAAACATGGTGATGAACAGAAATTAAAATGGTGCTCTGACCAAAGTATGTAAAACAAGACAAAAAGACGGACAGGTTTGTTTTGTGGCATTTTGAATATCCATGTGTCAGAAGCATTTAAACTTGAGTATACTGCATCTTGATTACTGCATTTGACATGGGTGTTTATATTGCTTCACTTGCAGACAGCTTAAAATCATAGTTGGTCTTCACAGCCCTGAGAAGTCTAGGGAAATAAACAATTTACCCACTTATACATGACGTTGAACTGCATCTGGCCCTGCAAGCAGTCCTCCAATTTGCATGGAAAACCTGAGGGTTGGTGGCAGGACTGGCATTCTAGCCATCGTAAAAACTTCACACAGCTTTGAAACGGCTGACAGGACTCCTTTCTGCTGTCTGCGGGAATAACTCTACTGCATCTGACCACAGGAAGACTGCTTGCATTATGAAAAGGATGCGGGAAAGCCCTTGGGAACCTCATCCCTTAAAGAGTCAAAATCACCGGAGAGCTAATGAGGTCAGGCCTGTTGGGGATCAGAACTGTTGTGGTGCTGAGGCATCACCTGCAGCATGGCAGCACTTGGGTCCTAATTTGAGGTGGCCCATCTGGGTTTTCATTCTAACCATCTTATTATTTTGTGACCAGTTTTTGCTGATAATTACCTTCTTTTGCCTTAATTTCTTCTTTATGCTGCCTCCCCAGCACACCACTGCGTAGAAGAGGGCACTCGCCACAACCATCTGATAGAACATCTGCAGCATCTTATTGCAGATGTTGAAGGACGCCAACCTTCTAAGGAAGTATAGTTGTCTCTGTCCTCTCTTGCACAGAGCATCAGTATTGGCACTCTAGTCCAATTTATCATTCAGATGCACTCCTATGTATTTATAGGTCTGCACCCTCTGCACACTGTCACCTCTGATAATCACGGGGTCCAGGAGGGTCCTGGGTCTCCTAAAGGCTGAACAGGACCGGAGAAAGTATAGTCAGTCCCCTGTGACGCTCCTGTGTTGCTGACCACAATGTCAGACCTGTAGTTCCCAAGACGCACATACTGTGGTCTGTCTGTAAGATAGTCCATGGTCCATGCCACCAGGTATGAATCGACTCCCATCTCTGTCAGATTGTCCCTAAAGAGCAGAGTTTGGATGGTGTAGAAGGCGCTAGAGAAGTCCAGAAACATAATTCTTACAGCACCACTGCATGTCCAAGTGGGAGAGGGATTGGTGTAGCATATAGATGATGGCATCCTCTGCTCCCACCTTCTCCTGGTATGTGAACTGCAGAGGGTCAAGGGCGTGGTGAACCTGTGGCCTCAGGTTGTGAAGCAGAAGCCGCTCCATGGTCTTCATCACATGTGACGTCAGAGCGACAGGCCGGAAATCATTCATTCCGACTGCAGTGAGTGATGTCTCGGTGAGCGAGACATTTTATTCACATCTGCGCTCAGTGGTTGATGGGTGCCTGCGAGGTGACACTCTGGTTATGCGTGACTTCAGTGCGACCACAGGGCTGCGTAGGAAGATTGTGTTGGTCCCGCTAACCATGGTGTAAGTGCCTCCATGTTCCTTAAATTTGCAGAAAGTCAGGGGCTGCGGATCGCTGGATCCTGGTTTCAGTGCCTTGAGGTTCATCATTGGTTTTGGTACTTCCAATCCTGGTGGTGCAGTGAAGGAAATCAATTACATCCTTGTGGGCAGACGCTGGAGGCTCTTACAAAACTGCAGGGTCTACAGAAATGCCCAGTTTGTGAATTCTGACCAAAAACATGTTGCTACTCTGAAGATCCAGCTTATGTCCAGAAGGCCTCCAACTTCTAGGAGAATGAGGCTGGACTTGGCCAGACTCCAAGATCAGGCTGTTTGCCAGCATTTTGTTTGAGGAACTTGTAGACTTGGGTGCAACTGCTGATCTTAATGTGATGTGGGAGACCTACTGTGACAAGGTTTGCTGAGGGTTATGTTAGTGTTGCGGGTGTTCCCAAAAGGAGGTGTCACAAAACTCACACAGTCATAGAAAGGTTTGGGGCAGCCACCCATGTAATTGGTTTCCTGGCTGCAAAAGTCGTTTTTTTAAATGAATACTGCACTATTGTGCACGCCATCTATGGTCTAGCGACTCACATCCAGCTTACAGAGGAATCGAAGCAATACGTATATCCAAATTTGTTCCTTGGAGAGTCACGGTCAGGGCAGGTGATGGAACACTCCTTACGGATGACTCTGCAGTTGAGACCCACTGGGCTGGCTACTTTGAGCAGCTGTTTAAAGCTGATTATCCAGTTAGGACGTTGGACATCTCTGGGTCCATTTTGCCGGCCTGTACACTGGTACTGCGAGTACTGTGCAGAGTGAAGGCAAAACCTCTTGTGTTTTTTCCAGTTGATTCTGAAATTCATCAGGGGTGTGTTCTTGCTCCTACTCTGTTCAGTGCTTGCAGGGACTGGGTATTGGTCAGGGTTGTGGGGTCCAGTGGCTGTGGGGCATCTGCTGTTGTAGAAAGATTCACTGATCTTGACTTTGCCAACAATTCTTTGATCTTCGCGGAGTCAATGGAGGATCTGATTGGAGCTCTTGAGAGACTAAGCGAGGAGTCTGAGCATCTAGGATCGCAAATGTCCTGGATAAAAGTGAAGATCCAGACCCTTAATGATATCTTGGGCACAGCCATCAGCAGTGTGTCTGTCTGTGTAGGCAATGTCAACCTTGTCGAGAGGTTTACTTACCTCGGCAGTGACATTCATTTTTCTGATGACTCTTCCTATGAAGTCAGTAAATGGATTGGGAGAGCAAGAGGTTCATGAGGTCACTGGAAAGGGGTGTGTGGCACTCTCCCAATATCTCTGCCAAAAAATGAAGTTCAAGGTTTTAGAGTCCTGTTTTTCTATATGTTTGCAAGATATGGGTGCTATCCAGTGACCTGAGACGAAGACTGGTCTTCTTCAGTACTGTGTTTCTTTGCAGAATCCTTGGGTGCCACTTGTTTGACTTTGTGTCAAATGAGTGGTCGCTCATGGAATCCTGAATGAGGCACTTTACCTGCATTGTGAGGGAGCATCAATTACGACACTACAGCCATGTGGTATAATTTCCAGAGTGTGATCCGGTTCGCAGAAGGACCTGAGTGTCTGAACCAGACCAAGGGGATGCCCACATAACACCTGGCTGTGTGAGATAGATAGTCATTTCTGAAGGGTGGAATTGACAGTGTGTCTGCCTGGGGAGGTTGCCTACTGAGATCCCAAACTGTTTTGTCGTGTAGTGAATGTAGCAACATGCTGTACCAATGCATGCTCCCCAATCTTACATGACCTACTCTAAGAGCAACAGTAGCCATTGAAAGGTTCATGACAATGATTATGAAACTGAAAGTGTTCTAGACAAAAGTGCCCAGCTTTGATGAATAATATGCAGAGGGCTTCAAGAAGTAGACAGGAGAGATGAGACAGTTATGCTCCTTAACTGTAAAATTTACAGTTGAGGAATAGAAAATTAAAAGTAGATATCACATCAGTTCTGCAAGTTTTTTGTCTATGTTGTTGCCTAGATTGTCTTTATTTAAAGAAGAGAAAGAAACAAAACACCGGAGCAGTGAAAGACATGCAATACAAAGAGTGCACACTTGGAAAAGGGAAAAGACTGATTTTGCTTCTTGAAGCACCTCTACTGTTTGACCTTGCACTGCAACAGTTTTTCAGTTTTACTAGGCCTGTTCTTCTCAATAACTTTAGACGGAAACTGAGCGGTAGTTGAAGGCAAGACCCTTGCCTGTGTGTTGGCATCATGGGTTTAGCACTATTGCCTCACAGATCCAGTGTCCTGATTTCAGTTCCCACACCTGGTTGTATTATGTGTGAAGTCTGTGCATACTGTGTGCGTCTGTGTGGGTTTCCTCCCACAACCTCAAAACACATAATGCCTAGGATAATAGGTGATTCCAGGCAGGAACATGTCTAGGTGTGTGTGAGAGAGGTTTACGTTGTGGACAGACACCTAGTTCAGGGTTGTTTCCTGCCTTGCAACTATCCAGTAATGACCCTGGACTGGATGAAGTGGGTTTGAAAATGTTTTATGAAATGCTAGCATAATATGTTTGTTGTAAACAATTCAATATACTATTAATACTTCCAAAATAACCTTTCAAAATAACCTTTTTCTTTATTCACCTTTAATTTTAATATTTGTGCTGTCAAAGTGGCCAAAATTGAATTAGTATTTTGAAACAACTGTGGAATTTGTTAAGAATGACTTAAAACTCTGTGGCTGTAAGATAACATCACAACATTGCTAAGTGGACACTAGTAATACAGATATACTTCTACCATTTGAAACTGATTTGCTTGTGGAGGCTTACATTTGGTATGACAGATGATTGTCTCTCTTAATTAGAAAAGAACCAGTAAACATGACAAATAATTATATTTCAAAAAGTTTATATATCCATAACATTCTAACCTAATTGCTAAAGGTATGCTTACTGTATATACACACAAATACATATATATATATATATATATATACATACACACACATATATAAACATATATATACATATACATACATATCTACATATATACATATTAATTAAATGGGCAGGCTATTTTGTATCAGTGCAATACTCTGCTTGTTAAAACGGATGACTCCCGCTCTTACGTGCAAGTCTGCGTGGATATAATGAGCTATCGTATCTGTTCAAGTTCTATTTAAATTTTAAATAGAAGGAATTTTTATTTAGTCGACAGAAATGTCTTTGGTAGGAATGTAAGTTAAATGTAGGCATCATTGCATACATTTTTCTTCACCATAGAAATGTAGAGTAAATTCGCCTTACATTCCAACCAAAGATATTTGTGTTGACTAAATAGAACTTGAAAAGATATATTTTTTCGAATCTGATTGCAATTCAGATCGAGTTGGCCTTTTACTACATCGAGCCCACGTGCTATTGTGGTTTCGCCTGCGTGCCTCAATAAGTCACCCTCCCCTCGCTCTTACTTTTTTACCGTTCATCTAATAATTACACGGAGTATGGCTTTACCAAAACAATCACTGATGGTGAATAAAGTATCCATTATTCATAAAGCTTCAATTGGTGATCTGTCTTTCTGCGTTAACCGCATATTTTTTCATACGTCTCAAACCAAGGGGATGCGAGGGTAAAATGAATCGGGAAGCGCTGATATATATGTATGTGTGTGTATACACTCACCTAAAGGATTATTAGGAACACCTGTTCAATTTCTCATTAATGCAATTATCTAATCAACCAATCACATGGCAGTTGCTTCAATGCATTTAGGGGTGTGGTCCTGGTCAAGACAATCTCCTGAACTCCAAACTGAATGTCAGAATGGGAAAGAAAGGGTAGGGTTTACAAAGAATGGTGTGAAAAGGGAAAAACATCCAGTATGCGGCAGTCCTGTAGGCGAAAATGCCTTGTTGATGCTAGAGGTCAGAGGAGAATGGGCCGACTGATTCAAGCTGATAGAAAAGCAACTTTGACTGAAATAACCACTCATTACAACCAAGGTATGCAGCAAAGCATTTGTGAAGCCACCACACACACAACCTTGAGGCGGATGGGCTACAACAGCAGAAGACCCCACCGGGTACCACTCATCTCCACTACAAATAGGAAAAAGAGGCTACAATTTGCACAAGCTCACCAAAATTGGACTGTTGAAGACTGGAAAAATGTTGCCTGGTGTGATGAGTCTCGATTTCTGTTGAGACTTTCAAATGGTCAGAATTTGGCGTAAACAGAGTGAGAACATGGATCCATCAAGCGTTGTTACCAATGTGCAGGCCGGTGGTGGTGGTGTAATGGTGAGGGGGATGTTTTCTTGGCACACTTTAGGCCCCTTAATGCCAATTGGGCATCGTTTAAATGCCACGGGCTACCTGAGCATTGTTTCTGACCATGTCCATCCCTTCATGACCACCATGTACCCATCCTCTGATGGCTACTTCCAGCAGGATAATGCACCATTTCACAAAGCTCGAACCATTTCAAATATGTTTCTTGAACATGACAATGAGTTCACTGTACTAAAATGGCCCCCACAGTCACCAGATCTCAACCCAATAGAGCATCTTTGGGATGTGGTGGAACGGGAGCTTTGTGCCCTGGATGTGCATCCCACAAATCTCCATCAACTGCAAGATGCTATCCTATCAATATGGGCCAACATTTCTAAAGAATGCTTTCAAAACCTTGTTGAATCAATGCCACGTTGAATTAAGGCAGTTCTGAAGGCAAAAGGGGGTCAAACACCGTATTAGTATGGTGTTCCTAATAATCCTTTAGGTGAGTGTATATATGTATGTATGTGTATATATATATATATATATATATATATATATATATATATATATTGAAATAGTTTTACTGTGAAATAATGCAAAGAGTACGTGACACGTGTTTCACCCTAATTTTGAGGTCATCAGCTGTACATACTCAGTGCACCCCCTCTCGGGAATCGAACCTCGGACGTCGGCGCTAGAGGCGAAGCCTCTTCCATTGCACCACGGCGTGTGGTTTGTCTATTTGAGAGTATGTAGATCGGGGTGTATATATATATATATATATATATATATATATATATATATATATATATATATATATATATATATATATATATATACACATATATATATATATATACACATATATACATATATATACATATATACTCGCGCTTCGCAGCGGAGAAGTAGTGTGCTAAAGAAGTTATGAAAAAGAAAAGGGAACATTTTAAAAATAACGTAACATGATTGTCAATATACAGTAATTGTTTTGTAAGTGTTATGAGTGTTGCTGTCATCAAGGATTTGATTATCATTATTTCTTTCAATCAGGTTCGTATTTGTAGGATGTGTTGTGTTTAAGTCACATTATGTGTTTGTCAATCGTTGTAAAGATAACAGGTTTCATTCATCGATTCGTTTCTTACTGCATCAGTAAAGAGCTCGTCACACTGGACACACTGCATGCACGGGTTTTTTATTTTACACTGTCTTCTTTTAGCGGGACATTGACTTTTTCCACCGTTTGCTTTGTTTCCGCAGTAGTTGCACTTATGAATATGCTTGTATGTGTCAGACGCTTCGTATTTTTTTGCTTTTTTTTTTTTTCTTTCTAAATTCCATTACTTAAGACAAACACTATTTCGCTTGTCCCCTTTTTCATTTTGCTGCCTTCTCAATTGTGTAATTCGGTTTTTGTTCAGCACTCTTTGGAACTGTTGCATTTTGTCTGTGCACTGCGTCAGTTCATGTGAGCCGCTCGGTGTACATGCATCGAAGTTTCCCAGCTGTGCTGGTGCCATCTCGCGATGTCCACGGCTGTATTTAATGTTAGCTAAGACCCGGCACTTAAAAGTTTCTCTCGCAGTTTCGCTGAGTTTGTGCCAAACACCACCCTGACCATCTCATCTTCCTCTGCATAAGCACAGTCCTTCACCCGTGAATATTTAGCGGCAGTGTTTCTATTGGAT
The DNA here is from genome assembly GCF_016835505.1 of Polypterus senegalus. Classification (NCBI taxonomy): domain Eukaryota; kingdom Metazoa; phylum Chordata; class Cladistia; order Polypteriformes; family Polypteridae; genus Polypterus; species Polypterus senegalus. The sequence goes on from NC_053156.1 coordinate 172,241,043, forward strand.
TGCCGCTGACGGACGGCCTTATATGGGCAGGCACTAAATTACGTGGGAGGCGGAGTTACGCCATCGAGCAGACATCTATTATAGTATATGGACTAAAAAATAGGTTCCAGTTATGACCATTACGCGTAGAATTTCGAAATGAAACCTGCCCAACTTTTGTAAGTAAGCTGTAAAGAATAAGCCTGCCAAATTTCAGCCTTCTACCTACACGGGAAGTTGGAGAATTAGTGATGAGTCAGTCAGTCAGTGAGTGAGTGAGGGCTTTGCCTTTTATTAGTATAGATTTAGTGACGTAAATTTCACCCAGGGTGCATGAGTATTCGCACCTTGTGACAGTTGCTGGTTCATTATGGGTTAGTTTCCCCCTTCCACCTAAAGCCAGATAAGGGCTTGATACCTGTGCCTTTGTAAGAGGAAAAAGGGAGCAGACATTGAATGCAGAGCAGTGTACTGGTATGCTGTCCAGGATTGCTTCCGGTCCTCTGCCCAGTGGTGCATGGATACGCTTTAGCTTTCCAATGACTCTGAATTAGATTAAGAAGTTATGAGAACTTTGGTGTCTAAAAGAGAAATGGAGCAATTGATATTAATCAATCAATTAATAAATGATTGACTTTGCTATTCGTGATATTGATGATTAATGAGCCATTTTTGTGAGGCTGCCATTTTATTTTCCTTACTGTTCTCTCTTCTGAATGTTTATTAAGGAAACTGAATCTTAAAACAATATTACAATTTATTGATGTACACAAAAATGTATAAATAGGATAATTACATATAGTTTATATATTGACATAAAATGACAAGACACCAAGTGGACCAATCATGGAACCCAAACTTTTATGTTTTTAAGTCATTTAGAGACTTTGTGGAGTAGGGCTGTTCGATATAACGATATATATCGGATGACAACATGAAAACGTCTATCGCTGCACATTACGCTATCGTTTGTTTCGTGGTGTCGCAAAATAAACTGTTTACGGCAATATTTTTTTCATTGTTTTGATGGCCACCACGTGGATGCAGACACACTAGCATGGCTGATGAAGACGAGGCGACACCAGGTAGCTCCACTCAGAAGGACCTTGTTCCTAAACGAGGGGCTACCTCTGTAGTATGGAGATGGTTTGGATTTGAATAGTCTGATACGGACCAGAAAACGGTACTGTGCAAATTATGCTGCAAACTGATCGCTACCACAGACTCCAACACGACAAACCTCTTCTACCAAAAACCACGTGAGCGAGCATGCAGAGAGTTTACAACTGAGAGGCAGGCCACGTAGGATATTACAGTTGTAAAGGTACTATTTAAACGAGCATGTTAAAAGCTTGGAAGATTAATTGCTACCAAAACAATTTGCTTAAGGCATAATTTTCCCTGCAGCGTTTGCTGTCAGCGTTAATCTTGTTAAAATTACTGTAGCGTTTTCCAGGCGTAATGGCGATTGAGGCGGTCACTTGGTTAGTTCCCTCTTTATTAAACACAAACAAAAAAAATGGTTGCTGTTGGCCACAACCACGCCGAACAGACAGCAATCCAAAAACAAACTCTCTTAGCTAGGGGCGACAAGATCATCGTCCACTCCTCCTTTTTCACAGCGCTCCCCCCCCCATCCCTCCGGAACCTCCTTTACCTTCCACTCTATTACAGTCCATCAGAAATAACAGGGACAACAGAATAAATAACTGAGAGGGATGTAAATCACAGAACACAAACTGCAGAACAGAACTCTACAATAAAGAACAGAACGCTACATTATGTTTACGCCACAACTGCATTAACGGCAAATCTCCATTAACGAGTTACGCGGATCGCCCGTGCTTGGGGCTGGGCGGCATCAACACGTTAGCGCCGTCCAGTCCCACGCACGGGGCGATCAGCTGTAACTCATTAACGGAGATTTGCCACACTACGATGTGCAAATTAACATTTTACTAGAATGTAGCCTAAAAAATTATATTTAATATTATATATTTAATATATTTTTGTCGTAAGCCTTATTGCTGCTACAGTTTGAAGTACAATGTTTACATTTGGTTTTGACAGTTAATGTTAGACTTGTATTTATTTTGTTTAAAGGGTTTATTGGCCTTATATAGTTTAGCTGTTAGTGCTTTGATCCTTTATATGTTGTGAGAGTTATTGTTGCTACAGTTCACATTTTGTTTATGTCAGGCATTTTATATAGCAGTATTTTATATTAGGCCTTTAGTAATTTGTTTTTGAAAAGTGTTTTATATTTGATACATTAACATTTTATGTTTACATTCTAAGTCAAACATTTGCTCAAATGTTCTAAATAAAAGAACAGAAATAATTACAAGTTGAGTACTTCTCATTTTTGATTTTTTAATTTAAATGAAAAAAGGAGTGGTGATTATATAAACTATTCACTGAATACAAAGAAAATGTACTATATCATGATATCGGGATATGAAATGAAATATCGGGATATAAGATTTTGGTCATATCGCACAGCCCTATTGTGGAGTTTCTTTATTGCCTTAACATTTCGTGTCTTTGTTTTGGAATCTGAGTGTGACTGTTAGGCTGTAACCCAATTTTTTGTTCAGTCCATCTTAGTCAAAAGCTTGTAACACTGAAGTTTGCCAGACAATTGATCATGTACTTTTTAGAGTAATAATCAAACTGGCTATTTACTAGCTACTTTGCTCTGATTTATTATGACATTGTTAGAGCAGTTTTAATTGTAGTAGGCCTTTAAAGAACCTGTCTATTGCTGTGTGGAAATGTATTTCCTTTCTGGCACAAGTGTTTAGGCTCTGAGATTCTCATCTTTTGTCAGTCCCAGCCCGTTCACTTGCACAAATATCGGGTTGGAAGAGTGCATAATTGTGTTAGTACTCCCTCCCCCAGGGTTTTTTTTTTGCGGTTGTTCACAGAGTACCTAGTCTGAAGAGCTTTAGGGATTGAGAAACTTTAAGGCCTAAAGATAGTTGGTGAGGATTCTAGCAGGAAAACAAAAGAATAGATAAAAATGTAAATCCTACTGTCAGTACAAATCCATTCCTGCTTATTGGTGCATGTGTATGTCAATTAGAGTAAGCATAAGTTCAAGCTTGTGGTCATAAGCTTAAGCAAAAATGTCACCTCATCTTTGATCAACACCATTAGGTATAATTTGAAATTCAGAAAGTAAAAAAAAAAGGATATTTTCTTAATGTAGAACTACAGAATACTTCAAACAAATTAAGTGTCATTGTAGAAGGAAGTTAGGGGAGGTCTGGCTCTTTGCATGTCTGTCTACTCGGTTCTTTTAGCAAAGAAGTCCAATTATGTCAGTGAGAACCTAGCAAAATATGGCAGTAACCACTTTGTCCTACGCCAGAATAATGTGAAATTGAATTAATGGATTTTTTTTTTCCTTTGAAACCTGGCAAGCCCAAATATTGTGTGGGCACACCACTTCCATACCAGTCTGCTCCTAACCATGTTCATCTGTAAGACTCTCAATTTCTTTTCCCTGCTTTGTGTGTTTAACCTTGGGATCTGGGTATTTGTGTACATGTACAGTACTCTACAATTTTGTAACTGAAATGAAAAGTTGAGTTTTTACATATATGGTAAACTAGAGAATATATAATTTTATTTCAGGGTGGTTCTGTGTTTTACTGTTTTTAAATAATTGCTGCTTTTCCAACAAGAACAATTCCCAAGTTCTTAATGAAACAATATAGTTGTAGGAAGCTACAGCACATTTTTAAATACATTTTAAATTATTTTAATTATAATAGCATTCACATTAAAACAATAACATTAAAGGTGAACTTCAGTAGACTTTGGTGTGGTGAAGTTAAATTTTGCACGATTTGTATATGTGATGCTGCCGCCACTGTTGTTTAGCTTCATTTTACAGCTATTAGTGATTTATTGACTAAAAGGAGAAAATCCATTCAGAGTAAATATCAATACTGTTCCTCATTACAAATACATTTTACAGTGACAGCACTGTTTCTTTCTTTTATCGACAGCGCACTGTGGCTTAATTATTAAAATGAACATTTTATGGATCATGGTCCCTGTGACAATGTTTGAATTATGTGTGTGGTCTATTGATGCCATTGATCTACACAAAGCTAATAATTAGAGACTAACTAAATGTGAACTTAGTCACTGTAAGTGGAAGAGATTAATATAAAGGTTCCCTGGGGGGCAGTCAACTAATTGAAATAAAATTTAAATAAAAGAGTTTCTCCTCATTTCTTTTGCAGGTATCTGGCATGTCGCCAGGAGAAAGCCAGTCCCAGGGCCCGATCCTGGCTCCTTCTGTACGGTGGGGGCAAACTCCAGTCAACCAGTCCACACCCTGGGAGACAGATGAGCCACCAGTTAAACAGATGAGAGAAAATGAAAGCACAGGTTGGCATGCCTATTTTGTCTGTCTGTCTGTCTCTCTCTGTTTTTCTTTATTACTATCATTAGCATATTAAAGGTTGGCAGTGGACTGGCACTCTGTCCAGGATAGTTTCTTACCTTGCACCTACTGCAGAAAGGAAATATTGTGGTCCTCTGTGACCTTAAATTGAATGAAGTGGAGAGCTCAGTTTTGTGTTATTTGCATGCAAGGACTTTTTGAATAGGAGAAGGTCATGTAACTAATTTGTGGTAGCCCATTTTATGATTGTTTTAGGTGTAGATGTATTTTTAAGAGTACCTTTTATTCTGTCTGTATTAGCTTATTAATTAATCTACTACTTTTAAGTTTATGGCCCTTTTTATTCAATTTTGGTTTTTCTTATTTCTATGTTGCCATTTCTCTATGATATTTTTAAATGTTTGATTATAGGAGCTGTTTTTACTATCACTTCTTAATATACAAGGGGGAGTCAAGCTAAAGTTAAAAAATGGGATTTATTAGAAAAATGGAACAAACCTTAACAGAACTCATAATGTCATTTCTCAATGTAGTCTCCACCCTTCTCAATGCACTTGCACCACCTGCCTTGAAGTGCCTGGATTCCAGCAGAATAAAAGGATTTGTCCTCACAACCACTCGTGCACCACTTTCTTCTCGTCGTCATCTGTCTTGAATCGATGACCACTCAGTTGTTTTTTAGCAGTCCAAAAAGGTGCCAAATCTGGCGAATAAGGAGGATTTGGCAATGCCTCAAACTTCAGTTTCTCCAGACAAGCCTTGGTGTTCTCAGCAGTGTGTATTGTCACACTGGCATTGTCTTGCAATATAAGGACTCACTAGTGACTGTAGTAACCCTCGACATATAGTGTTTGACAATATCTGGGTTGCATAAGTGGTTGAGAGGATGAGACAAAACCTTTTATTCTGCTAGAATCCAGGCACTTGAGACTGCATTGATAAATGGCATTCTCAGTTTTATTAAGGTTCATTCCATTTTCTAATTAATCCTATCTTCAAACTTTAGCTTGACTCCCCTGCGTTTATTCTTAATAGTGCTATCTATTACTGATTTGTATGTATGTTTTTTTTTTTTGGTATTAACTATTGTAGGAATGGTTTCATGCTTCCCGGGTCCTCCCTGCGTGGAGTTTACATGTTCTCCCCGTGTCTGCGTGGGTTTCCTCCGAGCGTTCTGGTTTCCTCCCACAGTCCAAAGACATGCAGGCTAGGTGGATTGGCGATTCTAAATTGGCCCTAGTGTGTGCTTGGTGTGTTGGTGTGTTTGTGTGTGTCCTGCGGTGGGTTGGCACCCTGCCCGGGATTGGTTCCTGCCTTGTGCCCTGTGTTGGCTGGGATTGGCTCCAGCAGAACCCCGTGACCCTGTGTTTGGATTCAGTGGGTTGGAACATGGATGGATGGATAGTTTCATGAGACTTATTGGACTAGTTTAGAAGTGCTTAGATATGCAAGGGTTAAACAAGTAATGTTGCTTTTTTATGTAACCTTTTTTTAAATTCTTTACACTGTTGAGGATGTGATTAAAAATATTTTGACAAACTCATTCAACTGCAGTGATACATAACATAAAAGACACAAAGTAAACATCAGAATAATACAAGTATCCATCACTTAAATAACTTTTTGTTTATTGGATCTGTTGCACCTGTGAACAAGTAGTAATTGTTTTGAACACCATGTCCCCGGAAATTTGCTTTGATTTATTGCAACTGAGGCTGAACCAGTTCTCCGTTTCTTTACTTTTTTTTTTTTTTGCGTAAGGGCCGATTTCTAAATGGTAGATTTAATGCTATTGTGTGCGCTAAATTATGTGAAACAAGATTGTTTTAAATTCATATTTAGAAGCATATCTAGAAAATGACTTTTGTGACTAGTATCATACATTTTATGGAGCCATCTGGTTTTCCTAATTGTTTTCTGCTTAATAACGCTCCACTGAAGGTTAAAAGTTTGAGAGGCTCATAAACCTATGACTATTTGAGGAAAGCCCAGTAGGAGGTGTGAGGAGTGGGGTGCCCTTGAGGACAACTGTGATATTTTTATGAGTCATGTGTTGCTGTAGGCAGAAGCTCACAATAGAATTGAATTGGAAATGGTAGAAAGAAAAGACATCAAATATTGATATTTTGTATCTAGACACAAGGAGTCAATGAGATTACAAGGTACTAGAAATTAGCCAGGTTGAGCTTCCCCTTAGGTTTGTTTGCTAGGTGCAAAGCAGAACATGCAGGAGTAAAAACAAAGGACTTTAGGTTTTTTTTTTTTTTCTGTCTGAACCTTTTGAGCTTTGTTGATTCTTTTGATGTTGTTGTGATTCTAGATTCAGTGTAATGCAAATAATTATCTTGCTAAATTTCGAGATGATGGTAAGATGGATGCATGTGTTAATAATATATTTAAATTTGGCTTTACTTGATATACAAAAAGAGCATCTATTTTTTAAAGACTTTTCCATTTTTGAAAGAATAACAAACTTAGCATTTTTCAAGCTGTCTTCTAAGAGCTCACATTTTTGTAGTTAAATTAAGAAAATCTATTCAAGGTCCTAGAAACATAAAATGACTGCACAATAAACCTGTAAGTAAAAACGGTATTTTATTAAGTACCTTGTGTAAAGCCGTCTGATAAGAAATGTAATATAAGGGGTCGGCCAGTTAGATCCTTCTGAATACATGGCCATGTTAAGGTATGCAGTTGTTTCCAGAATTCTACTCAGTTTAAAACAGAGAAATTTCCTACTTAGCCCTAGAAATTTCAGCATTCTGCTAATAGTTTATGCTACAGACTGTTTGCTGATCCTTTGTCCTCATTTTAAGTGTTTTTTTTAGCACATGGCGGCAGGATGATGTACTGGTTAATACTTTCTTTTCACGGTACAGAAGAGGATGTCCAAATCACAGCACAGTTGGCACAATTACATCTGCAATTTTTTTGTTAGTACTCCATTATCCAGGGACGTGTACATTATTTGGTTGTCTGACATTGGCCTGGTATGAGTGTAAATGTGTCTCCCCTGAGACAGTCTTGTGTCAGATGTTCCTGTGATGTTGGTTTAAATGCGATGAATGGTTTATGTAACTGTAGATCAGGTTATTTGTATGGCAAGCTACATAGATATTTCTAGGTGTTATGTTGCTTTATACATAACCGATTTAAATGTTAAGCAAGTGGAGACATAAACACCACTGCTTTAAGCATCATTATTTGGAATATGGTTCATGTTTAAATAATTAAAGAAAAGGGCCATTTCAGGGCAAAATTTTAACAGTGCAGTGCAAAAATGTTTAAATCAAAATTAGTTGCTAAGGGAATATAGATTTAAGATAAAAGAGTTTATTTTTAGTAGATTTTTAGAGTCAGTCTGGTTATGTGTAGAGGTAACACTGCCTAAGGCAAAATAAAGAATCAAGTGTTTTTTTTTTTGTTTTGTTTATTTGTTTTGTTTTTGCAAAGTATGCATGTGTGTTCTTACTTTCATCAACAGAAATTCTTCTGTTCTTCTTTGAGAGAGATTTTTTGGAAAGCATTATATTTGGATAAGACTGTCAAACTTGTGTCCATTCACCATGTTGGACACAGTACACAAAGATGAGAGAAGGCATTATGCCTAAGCATAAGTTATTGTCTGCTTCTTGTTCTGTTGCTAGGAGATTCTTCCCTTGTAGCAAAGCTTAACACCCTAGTGCTCCTGCAATGTAAATTCTATTTTATTCCTCAATCACCAATTTCATTTAGTTTTTCACTGTCCTTTTTTCAAAATCATCTATTTCATCACAGGATTGCTGGAAGCTGGAGTTGTTCCTTACTTTTTATTTGTCAGAGATGAATGCTTGAGCTTTAACTTTGTTTTTCTTTCATTGTTCGAGATGTTCTATACTCTAATACTCTTGATGATGTTTATTATATTAAGCCTAAACAATAAAGAATTTGTAAAGAGACATAGAAGGAAAAAACAATTATGCAGTACAGTGTATAGGCTGCTACAAGAAGATAAGAATGACATAATTTCAAGAAAACTCCACTGCCAGCACTGACCAAGCACCTAGCCTGGTTATAATTAAAGCCAGTAACAAAATTTTTCTTGTGTTCACTATGAAAAATTTAAACTGGAACTAATTTGTTGTCTTAATGTACAACCTCCACACAACTACCAATTGGATACAAGATGATACCAAGGCTCTGCATGGAAGTGAATATGAATGAAGAAAACAATTTCAAAAGGCATTTTCTTTTTCTATTTCAAAATTTTAAAATACACAAAAATAATAATATTGATCAGTCATTATATTTTGTAAGCTGCAAATTTGAAGATCTGTCATGAATTCAAGAGAGAGAAGTGCTTTCTGGCTAATATGTATGCACCAAATTTGGACATTTCATCAATATGATCTCTTGCAATCTTAAATTAGTTGTGTATTAAACCTGATTTAGCAAGGTTATTTCACAGTTTAGCAAGGATCAAAATCCCTCAAACCTATGGATTTTCATCCATTTTATATTTAAGACAGTATTGCTTTTTTCTAGTACTAACTTTTTACCCCCTCTTAAGTCTTGAGTAAGAACACAGTGAGAGAGATCAAGAGCGAGAGAAAGAGAGGGGAAGCTGTTGCCTGTCTTGTTCTGTTTAAGCTCCTTCCACATATAAATACTGTAAAATTGTCATGATCACTTTTATACTAGTGCTGGCTGATTGAACCCCCAATATCTTTCCTCCATCACAAAATTGCAGCTAGTTTCGTGGAAATTTGGCTCACATTTACTCAGAGCTTGAAGATAAATTATTTGTATATATTGCTGTATTTGTAAAAGGGATTTTACAGATCTATGTGTTAACCTCTTCATGTATTTAAATAAACTGTTAGGCTCTTACAGCATTAGCATTCATGCATGTTAGCTACATCAGACAAGTGGCACAGAGCAAATGCAAACTAACATTTGTGTTTCTCTTAACATCTATAGTGAAAATGCATTTTTAAAAGAAAAATTTGGAACCATTCAATTTAGAATGCTTCTCCTCTAATCGGACTTGTCATGGCCATGTTTGCCAAAGTTAAGAAATGTAGAGAGCTCTATTATACGCTGTTGCCATGTGAAAATATAGTGAAGACAGGATGTTGTGATACACGGCTTTGTTGACAACTCTTGGATGATGACTGTTTTAATAGTCTGTACGAAATTGTAGTGAAAAGCCATTAGAGTGCTGTGTAATAAGTTATCACCTGCTATTCTATCTCTTACAATCTGACTGACACTTTCAGAATCAATGAGTTTCAGTGGCTGACATGCTCTCCAACTAGAAGTTGTGTAATGTGATACCAGCCTATTAGAGTTAAATAATAAAAGTCAGCAGTACAAGTGGTGTGTGAAAACATTTGCAAAACAGTAGTTGAAAGTGTGGTACAGTAATCCCTCCTCGATCGCGGGGTTGGGTTCCAGACCCCCCCCCCCGATAGGTGAAAATCCCCGAAGTAGAAACCATATGTTTGTATGGTTATTTTTATATATTTTAAGCCCTTATAAACTCTCCCACCCTGTTAACATTATTAGAGCCCTCTAGACATGAAATAACACCCTTTAGTCAAACGTTTAAACTGTGCTCCATGACAAGACAGAGATGACAGTTCTTTCTCACAATTAAAAGAAAGCAAACATATCTTCTCTTCAAAGGAGCGCCGTCAGGAGCAGAGAATGTCAGAGAGAGCGCTCGCAAAGAAAAGCAAACAATCAAAAAATTAATACGTGCTTTTAAGTATACAGAAGCACTGCGATAAAGCGGCATTTTGTAGAGGAGCGTCCGTGTCCGCGTCCGTGCCCCTCTGCTCACACCCCCTCCGTCAGGCAGAGAGCGTGAGATGGATAGAGAGAAGCAAACAAGCACCGTGCGGGAAACATATCTTATAGCATTGAGGAGTTTTAGTTAATATGTAATACATGCTCTGATTGGGTAGCTTCTAAGCCAACCGCCAATAGCATCCCTTGTATGAAATCAACTGGGCAATCAAACTGAGAAAGTATGTAACCTAAATTAAAAGCCCCATTGTCCGCAGAAAGCGGCGAACCAGCGAAAAATCTGTGATATATATATTTAGATGTGCTTACATTTAAAATCCGCGATAGCGTGAAGCCGCGAAAGTCGAAGCGCGATATAGCGAGGGATTACTGTATAATAATAGTTTAGCACTAATCCATTAGCATTTATAGACAATAAATAAAACATTTTATATCTTTGCTATATTTAGAAGAAAACTTATGAGATCTGTTCTAATTTAATTTCTGCAGTATGATGAAAATCATCAAAAAGATGTTAATAGTCACCTTTCATCTCACACAGCTTGGCAAATTAATAAATTTCAAATTAATACCCTTCCACAGCATTTACCAAAGCATTATCTCGTTATTCTCATGTGTGTGTATGTTTGTATACAGGCAGTCCCCGGGTTACATACGAGATAGGGACTGTAGGTTTGTTCTTAAGTTGAATTTGTATGTAAGTCAGAACAGGTACACTATTTTAATAAATGCTATTGTTCACCGACTGTAACCAAGTGCTCTACCAATGAGTGATGGAGTTTCACCTCTCTCTGACCTTTTTGTTATTTCTGCTTTATTTTCCATTGTGATGGTTTTTGTCGTCTTTACTGTATCACCAGAACTTGCATCAGATTTGTGTTTCAGAGACACTGTTGAAGGGTGAAGGCAAAAGGTTAAGAAGAGCTCTTCTGCACAGCACTGTACACGCTATCACAGCAGGAAGGCACCCCTCATCAGCACGTCTGGCGTACTGAACGAGAGACAACTTCCTACTATGTACGTAACAGTACAAGCAGGCTTGCTATTGAGAATGAATGGGGGCGGCGAGGGGCGATTCACCATTTGCCCACCACACAGTCATCTTCACTTGCATACAATATGCTGCCTGCAGCGTCTGCCCACCGAGAACGAACAGGCTGCGGCCAAAGGTGGGTAGTGAATCACCCACCACTGCCCCCATTCAACAAGCAGCCACCCAAGGCACACTATACAATGCTGCCCCCGCTGCCCCATTCAACCTCAATGGCCTCTGTTCAGCCACAACCGGGTCACCGCTTGCAACATCACCAGCCACCCACAGAGAACGAACAGGGCAGTTGGGTAGCAGTAGTTGCGGCAGCGTGGTGGGTGGGCAGCAAACCGCCCCATCAAGCCCTCCATCCTGCACACGAGTGGTAGCTGTGGCCCCAGCAACTATGGAACCCAGGTTGCTGCTTGCCACACACCCACCCGCCCACTGAAAATTAATGGGGTGCGGCTCCCACCACCTCATTCATCAACCCGAGCCACATATGTATATGTGTGTGTATATATATATATGTATGTATGTATGTATATATGTATCTATACTAATAAAAGGCAAAGCCCTGACTCACTCACTCATCACTAATTCTCCAACTTCCCGTGTAGGTA